>NC_056747.1:567515328-567752828 GCF_019279795.1 Protopterus annectens
GTTAAGTACATAAGGGACAGTAGGCCGTAAGAGCTTATGCCAGATTTATGATCAGCATCAGTCTTACCCAAATTGACTTTACATTGTCAGCTACAGAATGGTGCTATAATCAGTGAGAGTCCTGGATTTCACTCTCCTCTGACTGAACCCAGTGCAAGCTTAACAACAGTAACTGAGACTTAACCAAACTGTTTCTCACAGACACACACACACACATGTAGACTTCCACACAGACACAGACTCACTCACTCTCACTCTTAGTGTTTTCCAGGAGGAGCTACTGATACCTGTCCAGTGATACTGCCCTTTTCCTGCATGCTGTCACCCATTAAATTAGTAATATGATGTTAAGGCCTAAGTTACTGACCTCTTCCAGTGTGTGTGTGTGTGTGTGTGTGTGTGTGTGTGTGTGCGTGTGTATGTATATTTACTTACTTATATTTGATGTATACATCTCAGCCTGTTTGTTATTATTTTATATACTTTTTAATTTTTAGTTTGCTTACATATGTGCTCTCATAACTGTGTTTTCATCTGAGCTCAGACTGAAATTGGTCTGTTGTGATCAATGCTGTAATTTGGTTAACACATTCATATTCAAATAATAGCTGGTAGCAAAGTCATCTCTCTCCTAAAGAGCAGACACCAACAGCCTCACCAGTACTGTGAACATACCTTTCATTATTAAACTAAGGTGTTAGTCACAAGTTTATTCAAATGAACAAATGAAATCTTTACTTTTATACAAGGTAGTATTGCAGTTGCTCAGGTAAGAAAATAAAATATTTTATATGGCTGGACTGACGACATGAACAACTCTGGCTGCACAAGTTTTTGTTATTTACAATGCCATATTGTATATGATTGACTCTTTTGGATGAAAATAAAGTTCAGCAAATATATAAACCAAAAATCCCTCTTTTAACTATCTCTGCAAGATAGAATTTCCCCTAGTTCAAAAAAGAGCCACAAATAGAAAGAAAATAAGCAGAAACAGCACTTCTGGTTCAGTATACTACATTGAGTTGTTGTTTAAACACCTTTATTGAATTATCACTTGTGATATAGGCAAACTTACATATAAAAGTAATCAAACCATATTAACAAGTTCAGATGTACAAACATTATACATCAGATATATTATTACATATCATATACATCAAATATATTGTTACATATCCTACAATCTAGACAACGTTACATAAATTATTTAGTTTCTGCCTTCTCTGAAACCTTACTCCTCACCCAAAACATTTTTCTGCATGTATTGCTCCCACAGTTTCCATTTTATCTATGTAATTTTCTTTTAGATTTGCTACAATATTCACTACTTCAAGGTTTAGATTTTGATTTCCATTTTACAGTAATTGTTTTCTTTAACAAGAAACATTTCTATTAAATTATCACGACATAGGCAATCATACATTTATATAAATGCAAACAAACCATATTGACAGTCTTAACAAGTATTTTACTTCACAGACCATATTGACATAATTTTAGTTGCAAACATTATACATCACTTATAATCTACCCAATCATTGTCAGTCAGACATTGCATAGCTCATGCAAATCCTGCCTTTTTTAAACCTTATTCCTCCCCTGTATGTATTTTTCCCACAGTTCACATTTTTTCCTATGTAATTTGTTCCCACCCTTTTCTAAAGATCCCACTTCCGGTACTTTTCTCTCTGTTACAATATTAACTACTTCATGTATAGTTGGTTTAGACTTTGATTTCCATTTTCTAGTAACTGATTTTTTGTCAGCCACCATAATTAGACTCAGCAACGTCTTACTATGTCTAGGCAATTCCGATTCTGTGTCATAGCTCAGAAAAATAATTTCCCTAGTTATACCAATTTGCTCACCCAGTATCTCTGATAGAGTACTCTGCAGGGAATCCTCAAAGTCTGCCAACTCTCTACACTCCCAGAAAATATGTCTCCAATTACCCCTTTCTTCCCCATCACACTTCCAACATTTGCTGTCTACCTGAGGAAAAATTCTCTGGAGTCTGTTTGGTGTATAAAAATATCTACGTAAACATTTCCAAGCAAAAATCCTAAATCTTATAGATTTTGTTGCATTTTTGCCAGACAAGCATATATCCCCCATTGTTTCTTTGTGAATTATTTAATCTCTCTTCCCAATCCTTTCTAACCTTCTCTGATTCTTATAGTTATAATGCAATATTTTGAATTCTGTAATAATTATTTCTTTTTTAACTGCAGTTTATGTTGTAGATTCTGCTAAAAACTCTACCAGTGCTGGTCTTTTGTTTAGCACCCTCCTATTTCTTTCTCTTTGCCTATACTCTAATATCAATCCTTGATAGGGAAGGCAATCTCTAACCTGCACTCCAGATAAATTCTTGGCATCTTCCCATTCTGTTACCGTTCCTTCTCTAGTTATTTGTTCCCAATACCTTGATTTCTTTGCAGTTTTCTCCAGTAAATTCCAGCCCCATCTTGCCTATTGTCTGTATCCCTGGTTGCAGTCATCCCTATTAGCAGAATCTCCTTTCTCCATTCCCATGTTGGCTTAGTTCTTAGACTACTTTCTGCTACTTTATGAATATAATATCCTGTATGATTATTGTTATTCTCCTTAAAGGTCTGAATCCAAAATCCCACTCTCTCCTTGTTTCTTGATCTCCCCCCATTGTTTCATCTTCATCCTTTTCCACTTTGAATTATAGGTTTCTGCTTGTGCTGTGTGTAGGAGACTTAACTGTGTAGCTGTGAAATACCCTTCAAATCAGGCAATGCCAGTCTACCCTGTTCTATTAGACGCATCAACTTATCACACTTGACCCTTGCCGTCTTTCCCTCCCAGATAAAATCCTTTAGCTCTTTAATTGCTATCCACAACTTCGCCTCTGGTTGATAAAAATATGCCTGACCAGCATATAAGACTAAAGGCACTAAAACATTTAACTGCTTGTATCTTACTAGCCATATCCATATAACAGAACTTTCAGTCTCAGTTTTTGTATTCTCTTTTGTTTAATCTCTTCTCATATATCTTTAGCTGCTACAACCGAATCATTTTAATCCGTACTTCTAAATACGTTATTTTATCATGTCTGCATAAATGTGGATATTGCTGAACCAATTCATGTGTGGGTACATAATTTACTGCTATTGCCTTTGTTTTAGCTTCATTAATTTTGTATCCCAAAAAGATCTGACGCTGTTTCAAAGTGTTCCACAACACTGTAATGTCCTTTTCTGCTTTTATCAGGTGTAAAATAATATCATCTGCAAACAGAGCCATCTTTTCCTGACTACCATACCAGTTATATCCTTGAATTGTTGGGTCCCTTATTTTCTTCGCCAATGGTTCTAAATATAATGCAAATAACAAAGGGGGAAGCAAACGCCCCTGCCTGGTTACTCTGCTCAATCAGAAATTACAGAGGAACCCACCCACTTTAATTTTTACCTCTGATCATATAGCCTCCTAATCAATCTTATAATTTTATCATAGAATACAAATGATTTCATTGCTTTGCTCATTAACTCCCAGGTTACTCTGTCAAATGCTTTCTGTCTGCATCAAGACCCACCAACAACAGTGGTATTTTATTGCATTCTGCTTCCCTGTGGATCATTAATTTTGTCAGATGTTTGCCACTCTTCCACGAAACCACATTGATACATATGTATCAATTTTGGCATCACTTTTGCCATTCTTTTAGCCATTATAGACATAAAAACTTTATAATCATGGTTTAGTATTGAAATGGGCCTGTGTGAAGCTGGATCTGATGGACCTTTACTCTCTTAAGTATTACATCTACCAACGCTTTCTTCCAGGATATTGGTACTACTTCTCTTAAAATACTGTTAAAATCTTCCAGTATTGTGGAACGTTTGAGACAGTTTCACTCTTTTTGGGATACAAAATTAATGAAGCTAAATAGCAGTTTTTCCCCACCTAGCTTTCAAACTTCCCAAGGCATACCATCTATTCCTGGGGGACTTTACTGTAGATTGGTTGTACATCACTATTTTTATCTCATCTCCTCCTATCCCAACTGTTAGTAATTGAGTCTCATCTACCTCTAACCTTGGCATATTTAATTATTCCATAAACATTTCCATTTGTACTTTTTCTTGATTTCCATATTTCTCTGCTTTACATAGTGTGTCATAGAATTTCCAAACTACTTCTAATTCTTCTACATGAGCTCTTGTTATCTTCCTTGTTATAGACTTCTAAACTTGGTGACAGTCCTTCCTACTTTTTGTTGCCTAAGTTGTTGTGCTAAAACAGTTGCTTAATAGCAATCTTTCTAAACTCATACATGTTATTGAGGTAATCCCTTATTTTCTGTTTAGTATTCTGCAGTTGCTCCACTTCTTGTTCTGTGGGATTCCCCCTATTTTGTAGTACTTTATTTATAGCTGCCTCTAAATAATTATTTTTACTTCTTAACCATATCTCCCTTTCTTTTATTTCCACACTATTTTAAACTCTGCTTTAATTTTATCCCACTCCCTGGCTACAGTTTTAGAATAATTTTTTTATCTTCTCTAATAGTTCCTGAATAATTTCCACTACCCATTCCTTAAATTCCTCTCTTTTCATCAGATAGGTGGGAAAGCACCGGTGTCTCGTTTTTATTTTAGTTGTTATTGGCGCATGATCTGAAATAGTTACTGGGTGCATATCAAGATCGTTAATTAAATGCATATGTTCAAAAAATAAGACACTGGAGGGTTCATCAGATAACAAACCAACTTTAACGAACACACGAAAAACAACAAAATGCCTTAAACTGGACCACAGCGTTTTCGTCAGCAACTTCATCAGATGAGCATACCAACAAAAATGACTCGTGTATGTGTGTGTGTGTGTGTGTGTGTGTGTATATATATATATATATATATATATATATATATATATATATATATATATAGTCCATTAAGTAACCAATCCACAATTAAAGACATATTAACAAACTAAAATGTTTAAAAGGTGTCATAAAATGCATGCAGATCCTGTCTGAATAGAACTACCATTCAGTACAAGTGTAAAAATAATAAATAATACTTTAGCTAGGTATGGGATGTAAATTCACATTAAATACATTTCAAAACATTAAAAAACATTTAAAACTTTCATATCAAAAATACTGATAAAAGCAAACAGTAATAAATCTGTAAAAACCTGCTGTGTACAGATCTTAATGAAACAGTGATATCTACTGGCCAAAAGTTTTAAAGCAATAATAAAATTCAAAGTTTAGCAGCTCTTAATTTTAAGATAGGTTTCAAAGAGACCAGATCATTTAAACCAGGGTGTTTGTTTGCTTCTAACATCAACTGCCAGTACAACTCTCTTTACTCCAAGCGTGTCTCCCAGGGACCACCCCTGGGATTAATTGGTAGTGCCTCAATGCACATCAGTAGAATTATTGCTTTAAAACTTTTGGCCAGCAGATGTCACTGTTTCATTAAGATCTCTACACAGCAGGCTTTTACATATTTATTATTGTTTGCTTTTATCAGTATTTTTATATGAAAGTTTTTTTAATGTTTTTAATGTTTTTAAATGTATTTAATGTGAATTTACATCCCATACCTAGCTAAAGTATTATTTATTATATTAATTATTTATTATTTATACACTTGTACTGAATGGTAATACTATTCAGACATGATCTGCATGCATTGTTTCCTATGACACCTTTTAAACATTTTAGTTTGTTAATATGTCTTTAATTGTGGATTGGTTACTTAATAGACCTATTAAGGACTATATATAAAGGACTCATTTTGTTGGTATGCTCATCTGATGAAGTTGCTGACGAAAACGCTGTGGTCCAGTTTAAGGCATTATGTTGTTTTTTGTGTGTTCATTAAAGTTGGTTTGCTACCTGGTGAATCCTCCAGTGCCTTATTTTTTGGTTATTTGTTTGTATTTGGGCACTTTTTTCCATTCTTTTCATTTATTAAATGCATATGTTCCCATGAAATGTACACTTTTTTCCATTCTTTTCATTTATTAAATGCATATGTTCCCATGAAATGTAAATTTTGTCTAGCCTATCCCAGTTTTTGCATCTTGGGGAATATGTAAATTCACTACGAACTCGTAGTACTGAATTCACATCTTCCATGGCAAATATTTTCTTAAATTTCTTCAAATATCTACCCTTCTTTGTCATATTTTCCCTTCTTGGCTTCCCATACACATCTTCACTGTTGCAAATCAAATTCCAGCCCCAGCTATAAGTAATATTCTTTGCTGAAAGCTGATTATTTCTCCCAGAAATGTTTTAAGCTCCATTATAGCAGTTATAGGTGGAATATAAATAGAAGCCAGTGTAATCCTCCTCCCTTGCCAGTAGCCCCTCAATTCTACAAATCTACCTTTATTGTCTTTTTGTATCCTCTTCTATCTCTATTGGAGCTCATCTTGCAATTAATATAAGTACTCCTCTTTTCCTTTGCCCCAGGTGTTCCAGTGAATAACCATCCTGAAAACTTTTATTCATCAAATTCACATGTTCAGTTCTTTCCAAGTGTGTCTCCTGTAGCATAATTATTTTCGCTCTCCATTTTTTAATATAGTTCACTACACTTTCTTTTTTGTATTTATCTGTGAGACCATTGACATTTAAAGACATTACAGAAAGCATCATTGACTTGAAAAGTTATTCCCACCTTTTATGTATAACAGCTTTTTTGATAAGTGTCTAGTTCTAGCTTTTATGTTATATGCATACACTGTTTGGCAGGTTAATCTTTCATACAGTTGTTTCTTGTGTTATCCATTTGAGCCTATGTCACGTCTTACGAAACTTTTTGTTTTATTGAAAGCCCTCAAACAAAAGAAAAAAAACCCAATACCCCCTTAAAACCTGTTAACTTAATAATAACATACAAATCTATGTACATATTCAAATATTGAAGTTTTACCCTCCTAACAGGAACAAATGTTTCAAACTGGCAGCCACACTTACAGACTTGAGTTAGCCTGAAAGAAAGGTTATCTATGCTGAGATGCATGGTACAGCCTGTGCTTCAACTAAGTGCTGTCTGTTTTTGTCTTATCTTTATAGCTCTCTCAGCTGGGAAAACACTTGAATGATTTCACAGAACATTATCTCCTAGCAATTTCTCTTTGTTAGATTGGTAGAGACATGAGAACCAGATACAAAATTGCTAAGCTTGCATTTACTAGAAAAAAGCCTTATAATATTCAATATTTTTTTTGTTTACTTGCTTTCTCTTAAAACTTGTTACTACATCAAATTAAGGGCCTTAATCCAGGCATTCCTTTATGCAAGAATGAGAAAGCGCACTATTTTTGTCATGCTCTTTTAACCAGATTTTTCTTCCTTTTTTTTTTTCTTACATTGCAGTGCCTACATTTCTTAAAAATGAACAAGGAGAACGGTAAAAAGAAAAACAAACAGGAGAACTTATTTACATTAGTATTCCCATTATGCTTAAAAATGACTGAGAAAACTTTACAGCATGCAAAGAAAATCGTGCATTATTAAAATTGTACCATCAAGAAAAAAATGTTTGCTTTACTTGGTTAACTTTCTCCCTCTTCTTCCCCTCTCCTAAGTATTTTTCCGAACATTAATGACATGAAGTAGGGCATATGCTTTAGAGTCCCCTGCAAGTTTACCAAAGTCCAATATTTCCAGATTTGCTTGTTCTGTCATGTTTTATATTTATGTTTTATAGTTATTGCTTTGTAATCCTGCATTTGCCAGTTTCCAAGTTACTGGTTTTATTTCTGTTCATCATCATCTCCCATATCCTGTCTCTGCTTCATTTCCAATGTACTCTCAATTCTTCTAGTCGACTCTTGTGTTTTTTTCCTTCTCTCAAGCATTTTTTATTGAAATATTGGAAAAAATTCACTGCCACAGTCTCTCTGTGTTCTTTATTACCAGAAGAACAAGAAGCAAAATCTGCTTCTGTTTCACAGCTCACTTATTTTTGGACAAACTTTTTTATTTCCTCCTTAGCATGTACGTCATCAAAAATGATTATGTTCTTCAGGGAAAAAATATTTTGAAGATATCTGGGTACAGCAGTTTGAAACTGACACCTGCTTTTCAACATTCCCTGAATAATAGAATAAATGTACTCCTCTTCTGCCTGGTGTACAATGAATAGTCATTCTCCACAAACACGCTGCTTCTCCCACTTTTTAGTACTTTGTCCTTCTGCCACTGTTTTGCAGAATCAACTCCTTCTGCTGGTAAGATTGCATCTTTGCTATTAAAGGTCTAGATTGCTTTCTCATAGCCAGGTTTGAAGAATACATATGATGTGCCCTTTCAATTAACAGTTCCTGTTGTGGAATACCAGTCCAGTTGCTTATTTGTGATTTCATAAAATTAATACAGTCTGTTCTTCCAGGTTATGTGGTATAGCAGAAAATCTTATGTTTTCTCTACGTGCTCTGCCCTCTAATTCTATTATTTTTTTGAAATGTCTCTTCTTGTGCACTCTCATATTTAGCCAGGCTTTTCTTCATTTCGACCTCTGAGTTTTGCAGTTTTATCACCTCATCTAAATACCCATTTAAAGCTTCTTCCATTTTTTCCAGACTTTTTTGTTATTTGACTTGATATACCCCATCAGTGTTTCATTTGTTTTAATTGGGTCTATGTGTAGTCATCTTACACTTTCCATTAGGTTACTGGAAGTCATCTCTGAAGCTTGTACTGCTTTTTGCTGAACAGCTGCGGTAGTTTTCCCAGTTATGTTTTTTCCTAACCTTTTGTAGCTGATTTTTCTTTAGGTCCCCTGTATTTCTTTTTTCCTGGCATCCGGGCAGTGCACTTATAGCCAGTTACTGAACAGCTGCAGTAATTTTCCCAGTTATGTTTTTTCGTAACCTTTTGTGGCTGATTTTTCTTTAGGTCCTCTGTATTTCTTTTTTCCTGGCATCCGGGCAGTGCACTTACTAGCCAGTTACTGAAATTTACCCAGAAGTATAGGTCCACTGGCTTTCTTTGCCAAGTTTCTGTTTTCACAGGGAGAGGTAGAATTAAGTTGTTACTCAATCTACAGCCATCTTGGAAGTTGTATACTATTTTTTGTTTTAGTTTTCTCCAAATCTTTTGGGTTTTTAATAGCATGACGGGAATGGACCCCATTCCTAAGTCAAAGTATGATTTAAGTTCTTGAAATTAATATTATTTCAATCTTTGATGTCAGCCAGAAGTACTCTTCGCAGCACCTGCATTGTGCCCAGTAGTGACTCCTCCTGCAATTCGTACAGAGTTATATGTGTCGGTAACATATCTAAATAAGACTGTAAATTCTTTTTTATAAGACCGGTTGCTCCTACTACTATTGGAACTGTGTGGGTATCTTTCCTTCCACATTGCTCTCATTTCTGCCTACAAATCCTGATATTTTATGACTTTGTGGCTGCAGGCAAGACACTGTAGTCACTGGGTGTAGCGATTTCAATAAGCAATGCTACTTTTGTCTTCTTTTCATGAACCTCTAGTTTCCTTGCATTTGTCTTTTGAATTGTTGGTAATGGGTGATCCCATGTGATGCAGATGCCATCATTTTATATGATGCTTTGTGGCTTATGTTTCCAGTGTTTTTCAGCTACTTCAGTATTATAAAGTTTGCAAAATCCTCAGTGCAACAGTCTTGCCACATTATAATGCCTTTCAGTATACAGTCCTTTTGCCATTACTGTGTCATAACAAGCAACAAGTTGTGCAACTGTTTCCAATTCTGTTTTACAAAACCTACATTTGTCTGTTTCTCCCACATGTTCAATGGACTTTACAAACCACCGTGTACGCATTTTGGGCAGCTGGTATTAACCTTTCATCTTTTGGTTTGAATTCACCTCTCCTTAACCATTCCTGAGTTCTGTCCTGATCAACATGAGGTTGTTCCTGGAGTTTTGTATATTTGCAACTATATTTATGCATTTTCCACATTACTTGCCTTCTCATCTGATACTTCACCTTATACTCTTTATTTTTGTTTTTTTGGCACATTCAGTTGCTGACTGATTTTTTTTTTTATCTACTTCCGGTTTGATTTCCATTCCCGCTTGATGCTGATATGCTTCTGCCAGACTAAGAAGGGAAGTCATTTTAGATTTATTCTCCTCATTTTTCAAAACTTATATTTGGGTCTTGTGAGGTCAGTAGACATGTATGCAGTCCCATGATTGCAGATTTATATATGTAATCAATTTCAAGGAGGCCCATGCCTCCTCCTGAACGGGGAATTTATAATCTTGCTATACACTGATTTTTGTAAATCATTTGATGAGCATGAAGCATCTTTCTTGTTTTCCTGTATAATCTAACCAACACCTTTTGGGGCCAGTCAGTCAATCCTAGTCTGCATGTTAGGGCAGGAAGAAAAAATTGGTTTATAACTTGAACTTTATTCCTAGATGTCAACGCTGCTTTCAGGAGTAATTTAAGTCTTCTATAATATTCCTTACTGAGTTTTATTCACATTTGTTCATGTTTTATTGTTGATCCTTCACCAGTTCTCAAATATTTATACACTCCCTCTTGCTCAAGTTCTTTTGTATCACATTCTTGTCCCAAACTGATGTTTTCTTGATGCTGCAACTTTCCTACTTTAAAGGTTGCTTTTGTACATTTATCAACACCAAATGACATTCGTATATCATCTGAAAATGTTTTGACAACTTGCAGTTGTGCTTTCAGTTCCTCATCTGATGAGCTATAGAGTTTTAATCATCAACAAAATGAAGATGAGAAGTCTTTACACTTTGTTGCTTTCTAGGAGCCAAATTATAGCCATGACCTAATGTGATAAGCAGAAAGCTTAATGGGTTAAGGGCAAGACAAAAGAGCAGCAGTGACAGAGAGTCACCCTGGAATATCCCCCTTTGAATTTTTATCCTTGGAATAATAATTTGTCCTTTGTCATGGCTTAACTGCAGAGTGGTTTGCCACTGTTTACTGGTCACTGTGATGTAGTTTATCAGTGTAGGGTGTATCTTGTATATTGTTAAGCACTCTTTTATCCATGAATGTGGGATACTGTCAGATGCTTTTTTGTAGTCTATCCATGCCATACTTAGATTCTTCCCCTTTTTACAGTTCTCCAGTATGATTTTATTTAACAACAAATGATCTTTTGTTCCATACGACTTTGTTTCAGAACCCTTTTGTTATTTTGCCATATGTGAGGATATGTGAAGGCTGCCAGCCTAGCCAGATAGGATTTTGTATATAATGATGTTGTTTGTAAATATTAATGTAAGCCACATTCTTGTTCTCTTTGTTAAATGTTGAACTTCAAAAATGTAACCACATTGCACTGTGCTGGAGGAAAGCTGATAAGTCAAGCATCGTATAATTGTTTGATCTCAAAACTCAGAGCCGAGATATCTGGATGAAGGAATTCGTGCTATTGTTTTGAGACCAGAGTTAATTGTTAGAATTTGCATGTATGATGTCTTTTATTGCTGTAGCTTCCTGGCCAGGTGCAAGATCAAAGGGACTGCTAAACTCTGCGTTTCTGCCAACCTTGGAACCAGAAAGAAATGATGTAATCTGAAATAAATCAGTATTACTGTGCTATCAATTGAAGGCCAGAGAGACTCGGAGCATTTTGCATTTGTCTTCAGAACATCCAACATCACCAGCACTGTCTTGCTCTATATGTAAGTTTATTTTAGAACTGTGTTTGCTCTTGGATACAGCTAAGAAATAGGAAAATTAGACTTTTTTTTTCTGTATTGATGTCAGAACTATTCTACTGTATTATTTTAAAGCATTTTCCTGTGATCTCTGAACTCTTGACTAGTACTGTGTAGTAAGAAGTATTGTCTTGTGTTTTTATTATTTGTTATTAAATATTTTTAAACCTTTCAACTGTGGCTGTTTTGTGTAGAGATAATTTAAGCTCTAGAGTACATTGCATGTATATAGTGATACTGTACTAAGTCACTCCAATAAGCCTTGCTGTTCAGTTACACTTACCATTTGGATAATAATATTGCACAGTAATAATTGGACACCCTTTGATAAGGGCCTTATTAGTAGCTGATATTGGTGGTTGTTGGTGGTGATTACTACCTTATAGTCTGGCAGGAAGGGCATAGCTGGAGAACCTGTTCCAGCCTTTCCCAGGAGTGTCTGTGTATTTGTGTACAACTCACCTCAAAGTGTATGGGTGTCAGCTACGTGGGCAGGGACACGAAGCACTGGTTGGACAGAGAGGGTGCTGGAGGTTTTAATTTGACCACTAGGCTGAGATCTGGCCCCTATAGCTGTGCCAGTGGGGAGTCTTATTGGGGATCTGGAGAGAAGGGAGAGACCAACTCCAGACTGACTGCGATCTCTGTGTGCTCTTAAGGGAAATTGTACTTTACTGCATGTGTATTTGTTATCCTTCCCAATGTGGATGCCCCTCACTGGTATTAGTGGTGAGGATTGAGGCTCCTTGATTGCTGGGCCAGTGCATGGGCATCACATATTAATTGTTTGACAGTGATGGGATATCCACACCCCTTATTAATCGGTTGGCACAGACTAATTGGCTTGTAGCAGTGTGGATAGTGAATTCCTGTAGTTTGTGTACAGTGATCACTGAAGGTGTTTTTGTACTCTAAATCAGCCACACAGTGAATATTCAGAGTTCAGGTCACAATTGTTTTATTTCTTTTGTGAGCTTAGTTAGTCAGGGAGAGCAGACAAGCATATCAGCAGAGAAGTGTGGAAAGCTGACAAGGAGCCATTTGGCTGAGATGTGCCAGGCTAAAGGACTGGTGTAGGGAAGCCTGACTAAGGCAGGCATGATTGCAGCTTTGGTCACAGTGGCATCAGAAAAACATTGTTATGTGAATGCTTATGTGAACACTTTTTGAATTGTAAATATCTTTATGTTAAAAGAACATGTAATTGTTTATATTTATTTCTTTAAAATCAATAAAATTGTTAAAAAAAAAAAAAAAAAAAAAGAAAATCGCAACCAGGAGGACGATCAGACTGGCCGTGGAGATGTACAACACTCAGGGAATGGACAGCTCAACCTTTGTACAGAGGACTTAAAAATCCATCTGGAGCTAAAGAGACTTGAGTTGGAGGCAAGATGTTTGGAAATGGAAGCTGTAGAAACGTAGCGGCAGAGGCAGCACGAAAAGAGATGCTGACTCTTCAGAGTCATGGAGGTAATAGGGAAGGGAGTAACTGGACCCCAGAAGCACAAAAGGTCAGTAAGTTTCTTCCGCAGTTTACAGACGGGGATAATGTTGATAGTTTTATTCATATGTTTGAGAGGGTATGTAAACCGTATGATGTTGACTAAAGGCTCTGGGTACAGTTCCTAACCTCCTTACTCCGTGTTAAAGCTGTAACTGTACTGTCTAAATTAACTGATCATTAATTTTTTGATTATACTGCTGTTAAGAATTTCTTGTTAGAATGTTTTAAGCTAACACCTGAAACTTATAGGAAAAAGTTTTGTGAGCATAGACGAAAGGCAGATGAAAGTGTGTGTGAATATGTTGCTGAACTGAGCACGTATTTTCATAGGTGGGTGAGTTGATGTCAGGTCACCACTTTTGAAGGGCTGACGGACCTTTTGATGAGGGAACAAGCCCTTAGCACTTTGCCTGAGGACATGAAGATCTGGTTAGCTGATAGACAGTGTGATACCTCAGATGAGTTGGGGAAGAAGGGAGACCTATATCTAGCAAGCAGGGCATCCCTGCACAGGAAAGGGACCCCCAGTACTGCTCATGGGTCTAATGGAACCCATGGTGGGCAGCCCAGACTACCCCAACAGAATCTGCCAGTAGAAGGGAAAGCCACTAGTCCAGGTGCATATCCAGGACCTAGGGTTAAATGTTTCGAATGCAACTAGTAGGGCCATGTAGCATACAGATGTCCACGGAGGCAAGGTGGGGAACAAAAGGTGAAAGAGTCAGTAAGTGGGAAAGATAAAATGCCAATAGTAGGTTGTCTTGAGAAAACAGGGGTACCGAACTACCATCTTGCAGATGTCCTGGTAGGGGAAGAATTTTGATGAGGCAGTACCATGTGTTTATGCAGTTACACACAGTCAGGCTTTGAGACAAGCATGTGGGTCTGGTAGCCTGGTGGAAACCCAGACAGACCACATACTTGCAGCCAGGACTGATGAGGTGGTGACTTTTGGGAGGGAGCTACTCTGTAGCAATGAGACTGAAGGTGAACCACAGCTGCTTGTGGGTACTGATGTTCCCTTGGACAGAGTGACTGCAAAGGTAGAGGTGAGTAGTAGTACCCAGGCTGACAGTGAGGCACCACTGACAGAAGATGCCACACTTCCTGTTGAAGGGGAGCTGGGAAGTGTTACAAAAAGAGAGTTGAGACAGGCTCAACTCTCAGACCCCATATTGCAAGGCCTGAGGCAGGTAGCTAGTGAGGCACCTGATTCTCAAGGGAAGGGGGATTCTGTATACAGAGGTAAAGGGTTACTGTATAGAGAGTGGACCCCTGAGAGAGAGCTAGAAGGTGAGAGAATACAGCAGTTGGTAGTACCTAGAGCCTACTGTCTGGCACTTCTAGCCATAGCCCTTGATATTCCCTTTGCAGGCCATATGGGCATAAAATGTACAAAGAGGTGTATTATGCAGAACTTCTATTGGCCTGGAATTTCCAGAGAGGTAATAGGGTACTGCAAGACATGTGAGCAGTGCCAAAAGGTAGGCAGGGGAGAGGAGACAAGGTGAGAGGTTGTCTGATGCCTTTGCCTGTGATTGAGGAGCCATTTCAGAGGGTAGCTATGGATATTGTGGGGCCTCTGAGTACCCCAAGTTCCACAGGGAAAAACTATATCCTAGTGGTAGTACAGTATGTTACAAGATACCCTGAGGCAGTGGCTCTGTCCTCCATTGCGGTAGAAAAGGTGGCAGATGCTTTGTTAGAGATTTTCAGCAGGGTACTTTTCCCAAAAGAAGTACTGACCGACAGAGGTGCCAATTTCATGTCAGACCTGCTGGCTTGTCTGTGGAAGTACTGTGTGGTGAAACACCTGAAGATCAACCCCTACCATCCCGAGACTACTGGTCTTGTTGAGAGGTTAAACTCTACCATCAAGCCCATGCTACGGGCATTTGCAGACCAGTTTAAGAGGGAGTGGGACAAATATTTGCCTCATCTGTTGTTTGCTTACAGAGAGATTCCCCAGGAATCCACATTATTTTAAACCCTCTGAGTTGCTGTATGAGCATAGGGTGAGGGGACCTCTAGATTTAATTTGTGATGAGTGGGAAGGTGAGTGTGAATCTCGCAAGGAGTCTGTTGTGGCATATGTCCTAAACCTGAGGACAAGGCTCAGGTAACTCATGGGCTTGGCCCAGGAGGACCTGGCAGATACCGAAAACAGAAAAAGGTATAGTGTGACAGGAATGCTTGAGTTAGAGAGTATGCTGTAGGGCAGCAGGTAATGGTTCTCATTTCTGTCAGACACATCAAGCTACAAGCAGCTTGGGAGGGACCCTACAAGGTGGTAAGAAAGGTAAGTGAGGTTAACTACATGGTGGAACTGCTAGGCAGGAGCACAAATTGTACCATGTTAACATGATGTAACCTTACCGTGATAGTGAAGCCCTTGTGCTGAGTTTTTGCAGCGGACTGCAGGAAGAGTCTGAGGGAGATCTGGTGACTGATCTCCTCAGTGGGGCTCGGACTGACACCTCAGTGGAAGGGTTAGCAATGTCCCAGCAGCTATCCCCTACCCAGGTTCGAGAAATCTGAGCAGTGTTACAGGAGTTTGAGGAGGTGTTCACTGGGAAACCAGGGGGGACACCCACCTGGTGCAGCACCAGGTGGATACAGGACCCCAAAGGCCTATTAGGCAGGCCCCTTATAGGGTGCATGAGAGAGTCAAACAGGCTCTGAGGGAGGAGATGCAGGAGATGTTGGAACTATGGGTAATTCGAATCCAACAGTCCCTGGGCCTCCTCGGTGGTGCTGGTGCCAAAGAAGGATGGCAGCACCAGGTTCTCTGTGGACTGCAGGAAATTAAATAGTCACACCGAGTCAGATGATTACCCCATGCCTAGGACAGATGAGGCCCTAGAGCAGCTGGGTGTGGCTAAGTACCTTACCACCATTGATCTTACCAAAAGTTACTGACAGGTGCCCATGACTCCCAGTACTAGAGAGAGGTCAGCCATTATGACTCCTTTTGGCTTGTATGAGTTCACAAAGATGCCCTTTGGGATGAAAAATGCCCCAGCGACTTTCCAGAGGCTGGTAGATCATATCCTAGTAGGATCAGGAGGGTTTGCCCTTGCTTACCTAGATGATATTGCCATCTGTAGCCATTCCTGACCAGAGCACTTTCAACATAGTGCTGGGCAGACTACTGAGGCCAGGGTTGACCATTAAGCCCAGCAAATGTCAGGTGGGTATGGCAGAGGTCTCCTACCTGGGACATAGAGTGGGGAGTGGTAAGATCAGGCCAGAATCTGCCCAAGTGGAAGCCATTCAGGCATGGCCTACACCTGTTACCAAAAAGCAGGTGAGGACATTCTTAGAGACAGCAAGGTACTAAAGAAAGTTTGTCCCCAGTTATAGTACCATAGCTGCTCCCCTCACAGACCTGATAAGAAAGAACAGGCCAGATAAGGTAGTGTGGACCACAGCATGTGAGCAGGCATTCCAGAAGTTTAAAGAAGCTTTGGGAGGATCCCCTGTGTTGGTCAGTCCAGATTACAATAAAGAATGTGTTGTGCAAGTGTATGCTTTGAATCATGGTGTGGGGGCTGTACTTAGCCTGATTTCTTCAGAGGGAGAAGAGCACCCAGTGGTTTGTCTCAGTCGTAGGCTCCAACCCAGGGAGAATGCTGTGCAGCTCTAAAAAAGGAATGTCTAGCCATAGTGTGGGCACTGCCGAAACTTCAGGCTTATCTGTATGGAAGAAAATTCACTGTAGTTGCAGACCACCATCCCATAACATGGTTACACAGAGCCAGCCAGCAAAATGCCAAGTTGCTAAGATGTTGCCTAGGGTTGCAAGCATATGATATGTCAGTGCAGCACCACAGTGGGATTAGCAATGCCAACACAGATGGGATCTCAAGACAGGGAATGGGGTAAGGTATACTCAAATAGACCTAACTCTCTCAAGCAACGTTTCTCAACAGTCATTTGAAAAATTAGCTTGAGTTCCTGGGGTGGAGGGGAATATGTGAAGGCTGACAGCCTAGCTAGATAGGATCTTGTAGATAATTCTGTCATTTGTAAATATTAATGTAAGCCACATGCTTGTTCTCTTGTTAAATGTTGAACTTCAAAAATGTAACCACATTGCACTCTGCTGGAGGATAGCGGATAAGCCAAGCATTGTATAATTGTCTGATCTCAAAATCTGGAGTTGAGATGTCTGGATGAAGGTGTTCTTGGTATTGTTTTGAGACCACAGTTAATTGCTAGAATGTGCATGTATAATTTCTTTTGTTGCTGCAGCTTCCTGACCAGGTGCAAGATCAGAGGAGCTACTAAACTGAGTTTCTGTTAGCCTGGGAACCAGAGAAACAAATGATGTAATCTGAAATGAGTCAGTAGCACTGTGCTATCAATTTAAGGACCAAGAGACTCACAGCATTTCCCAATTGTCTTCAGAACATCCAACATCACCAGCACTATATAGTGTTTCTCACAGATCTGTTGTATTAATGAGCATAAATTTTTATTTGAAGCTTTTGACAGTTGTGACACCTCACCACTGGCAGCAGTAATCAAGGAGCCTCAATCCTCACCACTGGCAACAGTGAGGGATGTACACACTGGGAGAATGACAAATGCACACACAGTAAAGTGCAATTTCCCTTAAGAGCACATAGAAAGCACAGTCAGTCTGCGCTGGTTTCTCCCTCTTTCTCCAGATCCTCAATAAGACTCCCCACTGGCACATCTATAGAGTGGAGATCTCAGCTGAGTGACCAAGCCGAGACCTCCAGCAGCCTCTCTGTCCAACCAGCTCTTTGTGTCCCTGCCCAAGTAGCCGACACACACACACTGAAATTTGATTTACACACACACACACACACACACACACACACCTGGGAAAGGCTGGCACAGGTTGACTAGCTATGTTCCCTTCTGCCCAGACTATAAGGTAGTTTTCGCTGCCACCAGACACTACTTATTAGCTACTTTAAGGCCCTTAGCAAAGGGTGTCCAATCTTACTGTGTAATGTTACTATTAATCCAAATGATAGTTTGACCAAGAGCAAGGCTATTAGGAGTGGCCTGCAGAGTGTCACCAAGTAGATATGCAAGTACTCGATAACAGCTTATATATCTCTAGACAGAATTTCCACAGTTGAAAGGTTTAAATATATTTAATAATAAATAATAAAAGAACAAGACAATACTAAATATGTATTCACAGTGACTTAGAGTTCAAAATTACAGGAAATATTTAAAACAACATTGCAGGACAGCCTCAAATAAATACAGAAAACATCTAATCTAATCTTTGCTATATTCCTTACTGAATCTAAAAGAAATGACTGTACCCTTGTTAACTTACTTATACCAAAGCAAGTGCAGATGTGGTAAGTGGGTTTTTCCAGCTGATGCTGCCAGGTCAAAGACCAAATACAAAATGCACAGTCTCTCTCCGAGAGTTCTTAAATTAATATTTCATATATTGCTGCTGGGATACTTGCAGCATGACATCACTTCTTGTTATCTGACTATCCCAGGTGAAATCCCCCACTGCATCTAGTATCATTTATCATCTCTCTGAAAATACATAAACAAGGACTTCTCTTACATCTAAGGCAAATGGTGGAAGTCATAAAATAATTTACATTCCTCCACACTTGGACAATAAAAAAACTTCTAGTTCTAGACATTGTGTCTGTTTCTGCACTGAAAATGAGAGATAACATCTTTTGTTTAAGGCCCAGCAATAAAGTAACTTAACCTCAACCATTCTTCTGAAGTTTTGCAAGTTAATCTCCTGTGTTTCAGCCTCCCATCAGCACACGTCTATACAATATGACATACAATTCTAATAAATTTGTAACACAGGCATATGAATCATGTTGATGTTCACAAATGACACACAACCACTTACAAAATTCCAGATAGCTGGGCTGGCAGTATCTCCTTTTGTTACATTTCTGTATAAATCATATTAATATTCACAAATGACATATAATTATTTACAGAATTTCAGATAGCTGGACTGGCAGTATTTCTTTTTGTGACAACAGTTTTTCTTGTGGAAATATTTTTCTTTCCTCTAATTTCTCTCATAATCTTTTCCTATTTCTTTGGTCTGGAAATTCTGGGCTTCTTGTGTAATAGTAACAATACATAATTTCTTTCTTATCCTTAGTTGTTTGTATGGCTTTTTTTTGGCACATCAGTTTTTGTGATCTACTACTACCTTCTACAACAGGGGGGCCATCCTCCCCCTGGGCCTGGCCTAGCCCCATTGTAGGAATATTTCCATGTCTTGAGGATTCTGCACTGTCATTTTTTTCCAGTCCTGGTATCGGTGCACCTGCCAGGATTGGGCACTTTTTGTCCTGGGACTTGTGCACCCAGCTATCTTCTTTATTTTTTAACATAGTTCTGTCCATGGTATATGCTGTATAAAATACAGTCTATATATCAGTGTCGTCTTGGTGAGATTTTGTGAAAAACAGGGTCTACCTTGTGAAGGTACTCACTAAGATGTGAGGATGAATTCAATTCCAGCAGTACTTCTCTCCTTTTGCTGATTTTATCATCTCTTAGTTTGGACCCCATTTTTATGGACTACTACTTCCTTCTACAACGGGGAAACCATCCTCTCCCTGGGCCTACCCTAGCCTCATTGTAGAAATATTTACATGTCTTGAGGATTCTACACTGTCATTTTTTTCCAGTCCTGGTGCTAGTGCACCTACCAGGATTGGGCACTTTTTTTTATCCTAGGACTTGTGCACCCAGCTATCTTCTTTATTTTTTAACTTGCGTCTGTTCATGATATATGCTATATAAAATACAGTGTATCACTACATTGAGGTTTGGTAGATTTCCTTTACGTCCAATAACAATTTCAGCTAAAAATAAAGGAAATGCCAGTAGCAGCTCTGATTTGGTATACTTTGTGGAAGTTAGAGGAAATTTTTTCAGACTCAAGTAAGATCTGCCTTTCCGTGGAGTCTGCTAATATGTACCAACAGTTCTATTCCACTGTGATGTAATGAACCCTGTGATGGAAGCAGTGACCATGGCAGTAGTAAGTAATTCATGTTATTAGAAGAAAACTGAAATTCTGCACATCTAATGAAATACACAATTATATATTTTTTAAATCCAAAAGAACACACATTGTCGTGACATTTATAGAAACAAAGAATTATGATGTTTACATTTTATGTTTGTACTGAATACTGAAAAAGGTAAATAGAGATGCAGTAAAATTTCTGTTGAACATTATCCAGTATGAATGTGTGACATTTTTGACTTAACTTTATTTATACAATGAAAAACAATGAGTAGAAACACTCCAACGGAAGCCCAGTGGTGCAATAACAATGTAAACATACAAAGCAGTGACCATGGCATCACTGTACAAGAATACTGAACTCTATTTATTACAAAAATAACAGAGACTAACGTCACTTCTTCAGACCATTAAAAAGATTTCCCCACAATGTTCTTAAATACATAGGTCAGTAAAATATCATCCAATAAAAATCTAAGCACAATTAAAATACAGTTAAATGGTTAATGGTGAATATCAGTGCTCTAATACTCATGCCAATTAAATATGGTCCTAACAGCTAACCTGTCAAATGCTCACAATCCTAACCAGTCGTGAGCATCAAAACATGCTCGGTGTGATAGGATATAAAAGCATCAGTCCTGAATATTTGTTGCAACATGTTCATCAAATGAAATTATGTATCTGCTCGTATTTACTAATGAGTGTCAAGTAATATTGAACTGTGGTTTCTCATGCCTACTCTAAATAAACACTATAGCCCACATAAAATCAAAACGCAAAAATAAAAATAAAATAATCAATACATGTCTTCTTCCCAAAACATCAACTAGCATGGTCTCTACTCTGTCGTAGCAACAGATTGTTAAAAATCTTCCATCTACAAACCACAAATACCAGTGATCAAGTATCACTAATTGCATTAACAAACTCCTGCTTATGCGCAATGTAACAAGCTAAATCACCACTTAACATGCTGCAGTCTGCTTTCACAGACACTTTTATGAACAGTGTACATGAATTCAGAATAAACAATAAAGATCAATAGCCCTGGCATCTACATTGCCGAGTACCCTCTATATTGTCTAGCAAATTACACGGCAACATCACCACTATTGAAGCCTTAATATAATGTGACAGACATTCTCATGAGCAATTCTCAAGATTTCTAACCAGCTAATATAAAATAGTTAGCCTTGGCAACAACTTTGCCAAATACACTCTTTTTAAAATCTACTCGTTCTTAAATTAATTGTTATATTTAATCTCCCGATCCTGGACCTGTCAAACCTGTATTTCCTTGTAGCACAAGTTATGTTTCAAGGGCTTTACCCAACTAAACAACAAAGCCAATCAGAATCATTAAACATATTTGGTCCCCAATGACCTGTACTAAACCGAAAAAGGCATTTTATGTATGTCTAACCCCAATCAACCTGCTTTATTCTCTAACCTTACGGTGTCTGCGAACACAAAAATAACCCAATCAGAATCTAAGTATCTGAAGCATCTGGCGATGTACTACAGTCACCACATCCATTCCTTATGCATAAAGCAGAGGCTTAATCCCCAGACTGTGAGTCTTAAACCTTTTTGGCACAAGTTATTTTACTGATGCTCTTGCTGTCTAGTCTCCTGATATTATCAAACCTAATATACTTAAATATCATTAAAAAATCTACACTAGTAAGGAAGCATATAATGTACTGCATGCAGCAAACTAACATTTGTACAATAACCAGTCAGTGTCTACAAATATAATGCTGAACCAATCAAAAGCCGGAGTTCTTATACAGCCACCAAATAACATCCTCATATTCAAAGCAGAGGCTCCCAAATCAAGACTTTAACTTCCTCAAAAAAAAAACACAGCAAAATATTAATACATCATCCACTAGTCGTCACTAACTTCCGTGCAAAAAAAACCAGGGGCTGAAGCATATATTGCATCACAAAATACGTTCTACCTCCTCCTTACGGTGGCTAACACTCTCCAATACAGTTAGCGAAGGAGCCAGTCAGCCAACACATTCCAGCATTCACACCTGGAACGAACAATAAAGCCCCAAACTATTTAATGCGTTAACTGCATCCAACAAAACATACCATAACTCCACCACTGACAAATAAGAAAAGTGGTAAACATAAGTCTCTGTACTGTTAATATGTAACTTCTTCAATAAAACATCTCTCTACCTAATAACTGTATAATTAAATTCAAGATCATTAAAATCTATAAAGCCTTCCTTATCAAAAATAAAATAATAAATCACGACCAGTGAATGACAAGACCATCCACAAATATTCAGTAACCGACAAAACACGCCTATCACACTAACAGGTTGAAATCCAACCACACAGTCTCACCATAACACCATTTGACTAAGAGCAGAGACAAAATTTAATTAAAAACAAAGTTTGATGCCAACATCAAACAACTCACAAACCTAAAACAATAAATCTAACAATGCAACATCAACCAAAACCTGCTATTACTTATAGAGTTTAAAGAGTGTATTTGGCAAAGTTGTTGCTGAGGCTAACTATTTTTATATTCGCTGGTTAGAAATCTCGTGGATTGCTCATGTGAATGTCTATCACATTATATTAATGCTTAGGTTCATAGGTTCACAGGCTGGTACTAGGCTATAGTGGTGATGTTGCCCTGTAATTTGCTAGACAGTATAGATGGTACTCGGCAGTGTAGATGCCTGGGCTATTGATCTTGTTGTTTGTTTTGAATTTGCATACATTGTTCATAAAATTGTCTGTGAAATCAGCCTACAGCATGTTAAGTGGCGATTTAGCTTGTTACATTGCGCATAAGCAGGAATCTGTTAATGCAGTTTAGTGATCCTTGGTCACTGGGATTTGTGCTTTGTAGATGGAAGCTTTTTGACAATCTGTAGCTACGATACATAGAGTAGAGACCATGCCAGTTAATTTGTTCGGAATAACACATTTATTATTTTATTTTTATTTTTGTGTTTTGATTTTATGTGGGTTATAGTGCTTATTTACAGTAGGCATGAGAAACCACAGTTCAATATTACTCGACCTTGATTAGTTAATATGAGCAGATACATAATTTGATTTGATGAACATATTACAATGAATATTGGTATTGTTGCTTTTATATCCTATCATAGTGAGCGTGTTTTGATGCTCACGATTGGTTAGGACTGTGAGCATTTAGTAGGTTAACTGTTGTTAAGACCATATTTGATTGGTTGACATCAGTTTTAGAGCACTGATATGCACTGTAAACCATTTAATTGTATTTTAATTGTGCTTAGATTTTTATTGGCTGATGTTTTATTGACCTGTCTATTTAAGAACGTTGTGGGGATATCTTTTTAATGGTCTGAAGAAGTGACGTTAGTTGCGAAAGCGCTTATTGTTTTTTTATACTCTGTTATTTTTGTAATAGAGTTCAGCATTCTCATATAGTGGTGGTGCATGTTTTATAACTTTATTTATATGTTGCCAGTCATATCAAAATAAGAAATTATCCACTGTTGGAAGCTACTTCTTTCTGGCCAGGTTGTTTTCCCACCTGATTAAAATTTTCTAGCCATATTCAGGAAGAAATTTGAGGTTAAAGACAGGGCAGGAAATTAGCAATTTATGTAATGTTGAATTGAATGAAAATTGTTAAAAAGAAAAACATATGTACACTACATTAAAACAACAATGGAATATTACTATGATTTGTTTTCTTTTTTATTATATTAATATATTTCTACTCATGACATTCTTTAAAATGTGATGATTCAGCAAAGGTGTTAAAAAAAATTGAGCCATGAGTCAATCTCTCCTTAACTCGTGTCTCTGGCATGGAGTATTGCTTTGTTATATAGTGCTATAAGTAAATTACTGGCTTTAAATAGTACAATTCCCATGGTTTCATTGGACACTGAATGCTCCAGCCTTGAATAAATTGTAGAATAACTCTTTATGGAATGCTTATAACATTTTATAAGCCCAGGAAATAATGATGGGTGTCACTGGCCACTAGCCACTGTGAATGCAGTACCACCAAATCTGAAGTAACTTTAAAAACCTTAAGCTACCTCAAACACTATGTACAGGTATTAGGGGCAGCACACTGGTGCAGTGGCTAGCATTATTGCCTCACAGCATGAGGTTCTGTCCTTTGTCCTTTGATTCTCAGCCAGGGTGCCTTCTTTGTGAAGTCTTTATGTCCTACCTGTGTTTGTGCAGGTTTCCTCCTGGTGCTCCGCTTTTCTCTCACATTCCAAAGACATGCATTTGGTGGACTGGCACTCTAAATTGGCCATAGATGTGTGTGTGCGTGCAAGTGTGTGGTATGGAAGAACAGCTGCAGTAGGTCTAGCCCATAGAAGTGTGAACCTTGGCTCTAGATTATTGTCATTGTTGAAATGACACCCAACCCCACATGCAAAAATGGGAAAAGGCATTGTGGATGAATAGAACACTATGTACACCTCCAAAACTGTAAAAAAAAAAAAAACTCTGAATAATATGTCTGATGACCAGGGGCCAGATTCCAAATGACTCGCTCTCAATATAAGTGAACTGACTCTGTTGTAAGCCTGTTTTATAGATGGGCATTACACTGGAGTCATTCACTTACACCAAGGTCAAGGCTTTTGGAATCGGGAAACTTACACCAGAGTATGTCACTTATACAGAGATCTAGGCTTTTGGAGTCCAGACCTAGGTGTAACCACTCTTTGACTCTTCATAAGATGTAACTAATTTGCCATTGTTACAACATATTGCTACTATGCAGTTAGTAATATATTGCTTGTGAAGAATCAGATAAGTTATAGTCTTAATTTATGTTTTTTATTTCTTTAATGCCTCTCATAAATTGGTGCCTTTCTAAAACAAACCGCCGCAATAATAAACCTCTCAAGTGTGCAGAATATTTCAGACTGACGTATATTTTTGGTCTGTTCCTCATATAATTTTTTTTTTCTGGCAAATATTTGAGGATTGATGTCACTAAATAATGACAGACATTTGACTTTGGGCTAAGAGGATGAGAGGTATATGTAAGAGTGACTTCACATTCTTAGCCATCCTACTACCAATAAAATAATTTCTTTCTTTAGTTTGGACAATGCATAAGGCAGTCTTGAGAGATGTGAATTCCAAGGAATAATGCTGTTATTCTTTGACACACAGCCATGGAGTGCATTACTGCTCTTATACAGTAATTCATTTTAAGAATAATAGAATGTCGTTTGCTTGGGAGCATGTTTTTTTTTATTCACTTTGCTCAAGTCCATAAATATAAAGTCCATCAATAATATAAATATTATTTGTATATGTTGATATATTATGGTACATTTCTGTTTATTTTTACTATAGTAGTTTTGTAGAGGAGCTTTTCTCCCCGGGCCTCCACTGAAAATGGACATGTATCCAGTTGGACTAGCCCGGTAAACAAATGTAAAATAAAATAAATAAAAGTAAATAAATAAATAAAGCTAGAAACACTGAAGCCCACTGACCATGAATACCACTGATTTCACTGTGATCTTTTATGTAGTGAATCTTCTTTATTTTTGGTGTTGGTTTTATGCTGTTTTCCCATTTTTTTCTTGTGTTTGACTACTGTTTGATCGTTCTGTTTTTAGCTTTGTGTTATGTGTTTGTAGTGACTTCATCTTCAGCAGTGGGGAGTTTGAGATTTTCTTTTACTTTTTTTTTTACCACCACTGTGTTTTGTCTCGTGGCTTTACTTTCCTTCGAGAAGTTGGCCCATCTGTTGGGGAGAAGCAATAGACAGGCGCTTCCCAGCTTTGGCTAGAGCACTGTGATCCATTCATTCTTCAGATGGAGGGCCTAGTCGGCCTATTTTTTGCTCTGTGAGAGATGGTCAGTAGGGAGCAGGCCAGACTGCAGGAACTGGTAAAGTTCCTTCTCCTCACCTTGGAATCTGAATCCCTGCCCTGGCTGATAAGAGCATCAATAATGATGCCATCTGTGAGGAGCATGTGCACTTCTGCACATAACATTGCGAGTCGTTCTGGCTTGCTTATTGGGTGATACCTGGAGGGAGCAGTGGGTGTAGCACCAATGGAACTCAAACCTGCAACGGATGTATAGAAGTGCACATGCTCCTTACAGAAGGCAGCATTAGTGGCACTCTTATGAGCCACGGCAAATTTCCCCAAATTGGTTGCTTCCCCCACAAAAACAATTTTTTTTGTTATTTTTGACGTTTTCGGTGTTAATGTCTATTCTTGTTTCTACGTGGGTAATCAGTGTTTTATTTGATATTAGAGAATTTGATTTTTCTGTTTTAATTGACTCCTCATGGATCCATTTTGGTTAATTAATTGATCTAAAGAAAGCACTGTTACCTGCAGTCTTATCACTGTATCTGTGGCTTATTAGGCAGTCAGTTGTCTTGGGTTTGCGTAATGATTGTATACCTTGTGTGTGCTGCTCCTCACTGTAGAAGAAATATGACTCTTGTTTGCAAAACTCTTTTTAGCTGTCTTACTATATTAGTTTGTGTGGTATATCCATTACAAATGGAACATTTTGTTGCTGTCGCATTGCCCTTGCATTGGAAAACATATCTTCAGTTGAAACTATGCTTTAGTAATACTTTTAAAACTGAATCTGTTTAATAAATCTGCAAACCCTGGTATAAGGTAGTGTTCTGGTGGAAGATAACAAGAGATAAGAATACAACTGATTTTTTCAATCATTCCTTCTGAGTTCTATATTATCAAAAATGTGGAAACTTTCATTGAGTTCACGTTTGCATCATTCCTGGGGCTTTCCTTGTTTGTAAGATTGTATTCATTTTACCAAATTAGTTCAGGATACAATAAACGAATAATGTGGTCAGGTTTAAAAAATTCTGGCTTCATTAATGATCCTGTCACATGTCTGCCTTGTATCTTTAATCACAAAACAAATTGCGTATGATGCACTCCTGCTCAAAAACAGATTGTTTATCATACTGTTACTGTGTGTTTACCACAACTTTAAACCAATAGAGAGTCTTTTTATGGGGATGATCCATGAAGCAAAAAACAGATAAAATAACTATATATATATATATATATATATAGTTATAGTGGGCAGAGAAAAAAATTCAAACCATATGTATCCAAATCCTACTGTTAAAAGTAGAAGTTTCATTCATTACTGAAAGGAATAAAAGATCAAAGAAAGGCATTGTGAATTTCATAATCTTGAGAAAAAAAATATATAAAATAGAAAGTGTGCTGCTGTCTAGCAGAAAGCAAGTCATCTGGTAGAGAATTTCAGAACAGTGGAACAAACGGGGTAAATGTTTTGTCTCAAAAGCCTTTTAAAAGTTTGAAGGGTTACTAATAAGAAATGGCCAGAAAATATTTTCTCCCTGTAAGGTAGGCAGGAGGAAATAATGCCTTCCTGTGCTTTAACAGGTGCACAGCAATAACATTTTCAAAGCAGACTTTATTTGTATGACATTAAACCTTTTCAGAAATTGTAAGCAATTTGGCCAACTCCATGGCATAGAGGGATAAATCCTTTGACTACAGCTCAGGTGACCCAGGTTCGGTTAGTGGCATGAGCATCATAGGTGCTGTCTGAAAGGTATGGATGTGTCCATCCCAAATGGAGGTTGGTCATATGGATGTTGCTCATGATTAGCCCTGGTGGAGGCTGAAGGAGAGGCAGTCTCCCCCCTGATTCACAATTATATTGATCTCTGGCCTTATATATTTTACTGTTGATGTTGGCCCCATCTATATTTTTTATCCTCTTACATACAATACACTTCCCACAAGGGAAACTACCCTTTCTACCATATTCTCTATCCAACTTTCCTATGGATAACAATTCTTTAAAATTTTTTGATCTGCTGTGTGAGAATGTAACTCTGTCCGGAAAAAGTTTTCCGAACCTCTCATCAATATAATTGTGAATCAGGGGGAGTCATTTATATCATGGGTTGTGACTATACCACAGACAAATAGTATATAGGACAAACAAAAAGAGCACTGACAAAAAGAGTCATGGAGCATTTAGGTGATATCAGGAGAGGTAGGATAGAAAGTCCAGTGGCTGAGCATTTCATCAGGTTCCATGAAGGCTCAGATAGATCCCTTCTTCTTTAGCGTGTTGGCTAAGCCCAAACAGCAGAAAGGGGATGAATTAGCAAGTAATTTGTCTTTGTTAGAAACAAAATGTATTATTAATTTTAAAACCTTGTATCCAAGTGGGCTAAATATAGACTTAGATCTGAATGTCAGAGCGTAATGAAATAATTAAAATTATGGTCATTGTTCAATATTAAATGTTAAGGTGAGCTTTTATTAATAGCTCTGCTTTTAGTATGGTGTCCATTAGGTAGGTAATATACACATATTGATGTTGTTTACCTTGTGAAACAAGGCTTATTGCTGAACGTATTTTTCAGGTTGAAACATCTTTATACATTTTCATGTATTTTCTCTTCAAAGTATATTTTTTAAAAAGCGTTTTTAATAAATAGAGGAGTACATGAAATACAAACAATGTGCAACAGAAAGTTTATTCCATAGGGTTAAGTATTGATATGCACTTTAATGTATTTAATTGGACAACTGATGCTCGTTAGTTTCAAGTGATGTTATAATATAAAAGATGGCTGCTTGGTATAAAATTTATTCCTTGAAGGCTAAAGCTGAGGTACCAGATACACCAGTAAAGAATTTTCCTTATATCCTGGTGTGGTGGTATGTGTTTATTCGTTTTATTGGTGCTTACAGTTTGTTTCACAGTTCTGGAGATAAAAATAGCATCTCCAAACAGCTGCAAAATTGTGGGAAGAAACCTTAAGCTGAGGCAAACGCTCATTCTTTAAGTTGGGTAAAATATTTCTTAGTTATGAAATAATGCTAGAATTACTGTAAAATGAAAATGGGGGTGGGGGGAGTCTGATTTATTTTATCAGAATAAAATGACTGGAACAAACACATAAAGAAAGTGAAATAAAATGACTATGAAACAAGCTCTGTAGAATATTTTTTGCTAATGAAATAGAATCAAATGTCAAGTAACATTTGACTTTCAGTTTTCTTTTTTCTATTTGAAACACATCAGCTGAACACAAACTGTGTGTGTTTTGTTTTATCTCTAACAATGCGGATTCCTGATAATGGCATCTGAAGACAGCCCTCAGGTTATTTAATAACTTTTTTTTTGTTTTATAAAGTAAAACTTTGCTGATCAGAAATAACCATATTAACACTTGCTTTCAAACAAATAAATCTCATCAACATAGGTTCATAGGTGTGCACTAGGCTAATGGCCCTGGAGCCTTTTCAAGCCTAGCCCATAGGATTACCCTGGCATCATGCCACCCATTAAACATTTCCTGATCTAAATGATGTCACGTTCTATGAATGTCTGAATCTGTAGTATTCCGATGTAAGCAAGACTGCTAGTAGGACAGTGGGCACTTCTCATAAGCAGGACTAAAGTCAGTTACTGCAGACCCCCCCCCCTGCCTTTGGGACTACAATACAGTTTACATGCAAATTAGAGCAAAAAAAGTCTCCCAATTAGAATGCACTGATAAAAAAAAACATTGTTCTAATTTATGGTCAGTTATAAAAGGTATCATTCTTATAAGCAGTCTCATGTAAACACAAGGCTAAAACTAATACAATTAAAAATGTAAAACCTAATTGCACTTAGGCAAGCATGATTTGGAACTGGTTTTCATTATAACAGTTAAGTATGTCCTTAAATTTAAAATAAAAGCAGTGATTTTCAGTAATTCTTTCTGTCTGCCTGTGTTGCTGCAAAACACTTCTTGTATTTTTCAAAAGAGGATGCTGTTAGAAAGCTCTGCTGCATTTTTTGGAATTCCAGCGTGAATCTCAGACTCAATACCACAATGATCCTGCCCACGGAGGATTTTGAAGTAACCATTATCACCCCAGTCTGTATTCCATGAGTTAGCAGCCAGCCAGTCAGGAGTGTTGTTTTCTATGCCCCAGCCCAAGATCTTAATAGCATGACCCCCGACTGCTTCTCCAGTGTGATGCTGGTAAACACCTGATTTATAGAGCAGGAAGTCCTCATACACAGTAAAGGCCACCTCCACGGGTCCATTCTTATAAATTTCTTCCATTATGCTTTCAGGAGAGTAAAGGACACTATAGGCAGATTCACCGTAAATCTTGTCCTTTTCAAATGAAGGAGTATAACCAACATCACACTTTTTCACACAGGGTGACGGGTCACCTCCTTCTCCAGAACATGGTGGCCGTGAGCCATTCACGTGATGTTCACAGGGAGGAATCGTATATGGCCTGCAACCTATGCCAGAACCATACAGCTCCCCAGACACCAAGCCACTTTCACTCCAGTACTGCCATGCTTCCGATGGGTAGCCACCATTGCATCCCATTCCACATTCAAAGCCGCAGCATGAAAGCAGATCTTCAGCCGATACCTCACATTTAGCTTTCCCCCAGAGTGGATGCAGACATGGTCAGACATGGACTCTACAGTACCAAATGTCCAACATGAGCCACAAGATCCCTGATCCTGGATCTCTCGGATTGTTGGACAATTGGGCCACTGAGTTTGTGAATCAAAGTTATCAGGAAGCTTCACTTTTCCAGAATAGGAAGTCTTTAAAGGCAATTTTGGACCATGCAGAATTGTACTACACAGACGCTTCAAATAACTCTGATCCACATTGTAAAAGTTTTGTCCAGCCTTCCATGTAGTATTTAATTTGCTAATGTGGTTGATTATATCCTGTGACCAGGTGGATGAAGATGACAAGGTTCGAGAGTTGGCAAAACCCAGGAGGAGACAAACATCACAGTAATTCATTTAATTCACAATGTCTGTTGGTCCATTAATTTAGCTATTTAGTCTATTAAATTTGTAGCTTCCATTCTTCAGATGTTACTCCTGTAAGCTTTGTCTGTTTTGTAGCCATGTCCATTATCTCTTGCATAAGTCTCTGAAGTTCACCTTTTTGTTGAAGGCACCCATTTCCAGTTTTATGTAACACTCATGCTTATGTCTGTAACACTAACTTTATAACTTTTTTCCACTTTTTGAAACCAGTACAGCATTTCATAAACATTAACAACATAGAAACACAACCACTAACTGTATCAAATGTAGTAAAAAGATATATCCAAACAATTTTTAACAAACTGTGCACTATACATGTGTAATACATTCCTAGTAAACACATCCTTCACTGTATACAGTACATATCCAACATGCACCATATTATCTGTATTAGTGTTACAGAGGTACACATGAATTGGTTCTCTTTTCGTGAATATGGTGTCCACAGAGTAACAAAATATATAAAAACCAAAAGAAAGGGGCATAGGTCTCTACTGTCCCTGCTGTTTCTCATCTGCATAGGTCCCTGTTGTTCTGAACATTGTGATATTTTCAGGTGTCCCATAATGTTTGTTTCTGTATGTAATGTTTTTCCTTTTGTGTAACAGAGCATCTACTTTCAAACAGTTTTAATTCTTCCTTCATTGCCTTTACACCCCCTATTTTTGGTTTGTCTTTAACTTTCCAGTTTCTAGGGAAAGTGTTCATTTATTTATTTTTTTTTGCTACTAATACTAGGAGAGAGGTTAAAGCTCTGGCATATATTGTTATTTAATGATCCCAGCTAATCAAAAATAAGTCTTTAGGAGAGCCCTTAGTCTTCCCCACTGACTTCAAAATAATCTCAAGATCCTTCTTAGTGACACATCTCTTCACATGGTCTAAATATGTATTCTCATGTACCTTTCTCACTCGTCTCATTTCCAACTCAGCCCCTCTAAATGTGGGAACATTTTCTCCAACTTTTTTGATATGTAAAAGTATCTGTGAAGGCATTTCCATCCAGATATGTGGCACCTAGTTGAGAAATCCCTAACCCTCCTCCCAACTCTGTCTTATTTTAATTGCAATCTGTGCCATCAGTGCCAAGGAACTTCTTCCCAAAATTCATCCATTCAATTCTGTAATAGTTCTTCTAGATTCCATTACCAGTTCTACTACACTTGATTTTATGGACTGAAGATCCTGTCTCCCTAATATTTTCCTGCATTCTAGTGCTAACTCCCTATAGTTTAGCCTTGTGCCTTTATCCCACTGAATGGTTCTGTCCTCATGTCAGAGGTTTTCAAAATGCATTGATTTCTTGTTTTGAAGCCATTTCTAATATAGTTCTGTGCATAGCCAGCATCAGAGCAGCATGCACTCTTATTTCCATATACTGTTTGAAGTTTCATCTGGGTTCCATGCTGTCCTTTGTAACCAGCAGTGATTTCCACATGCTGCTCCCTGTAACCAGCAGTGATTTCCATTTGGAATAAAAATCCCTGTTTTTTTTTATCCAATACAGTGTACTGATCTGCCTGGTCTAAAAATACATTGCCAAACTAGGCATAGCTAGACCTTCCTCCTCTTCTGTAGGTAAACAACTTTTCCCATTTCACCCTCTCTTTCTTTCCCTCTGAAAAAAAAAAAAAATCACTCATTTCCTTTGCACTCCTCTGCCAAGGTTTTTTTTTTCCAGGTTGCAAGAAGTATGCCTATCCCATAACAGTTTCAATTTCATAATTGGACTTTCTTTCTGTTGGTGCCTGTTTTCTGGCACCAATTTTAAAATTACAGCCTTTGTGAAATTTTATTTTCCCCATGTGACATCATCGAAAAATTAATTGAACTTCCCCTTCTGTGATGTCAACATAGGGGATGCATGGGAATGGATTCACTGCAGTGCATGCATGGGTTTCCATCCATTAAACACCCAACACTATTCCCTCAAGTAATGCCAGTGAAGTGTATAATAGAATTTTGTGGACGCATTTTTAATAAAACATTTACAAAGCTTCTTCTTATGAAGCCGCTCACATAATTTTGGTAGGATGGTTTTGAAAATATGTTGTAAATTAGAAAGTGAAATGATGTACATTCAAACTGTAGTGGAATGATTTAAGCATCCCTCTCTTCAAAAACAATATCCTTACTATGATACATATCTCTCACTCCTTTTCACAAGCTTTAAGTCTGCTTTCTGTTACTAAATTTTAGTTCTTGATTTCTCTTAAATGATGGTCTGTACCTCCTAACTTCCCATCACCCTTTTCTTATACTTTGTTATTTCTTTACTTATATTTTTCATCCTGCTACCACCCTATTTTTTAGTTCTCCGTGTTGCTAGCTGGGGACAGTCCACCAGAAATAGTGCATGTTCCTTTTTCTCTCTCTTAATGGCTAGTTCATTCTCACACACTGTCTCTGTCACCTATCAACTTAAACTTTCAGCCTAATTCCTTCCCACATCCCTTTAGCTCCATCCTTTACCTGAATGCTGAACTGTCCCAGTAACTTCTTGGCTATCATGTTAGGGGAAGAAGATGTCTTTTGTGACTTAGTACTCTGACCATCTATCCTAGAGTGCACTTGCTAACAGAGACGTAGCTAAAATTTTATATTATGTACTCAGCCATAATATTACTTTCACCATCACCTACCTGTTGTTTAAAAAATGTACTCAACCCTCATATTGCTGCTATGGACCTGGGACAGGGAAACATTGTTAAGTTGTTGCAACTTATAACTATAAAATGGCTATTTTTAGAGCTGAATTTTTCTCATACAGTAGAGAGTCGGTTATCCGAACTAATTGGGACCTAGAGTAGTTTGGATAATCAAACATATATTGAACAAGATAAAAAACATCTAAAAGCTTGTTTTTTTTCTGCATGCAGAGAATCCTACCTGAAAACTTTGGAAGGCCGAGTTTGGATAATTGATGTTTCGGATAATCTACGCTCTACTGTATATGCATATGTTGCATAACTCTATACTATAAATGTTAGTTCAGGCAGTTCTAGCATTCTCTTTAATAAAGTTTTTTTTGAAAGATGCTAAGAAAAAATGTACTCACTTGCGAACATTTTACCTGTTTAGCTCACTCTCTAGGGAGTTACCAGGAAGCCTATGATTTTAAGGATACATTTTGACATGACAGATGCCCATTAACTTAAACTATTGCAGTAGTGCTCCTCTGTTGTCCCATTACCCCAGTCAGTATCATTAGTTGCCATTTTCTTTCCTTTTTAAGCACATGCTACCCTCTGTGCTTTAGTATGGCTTGCTGCTGTTTAGCCTGCAAAATGTTTTGAGGCTAAGTATCCCTAAGGGAGAAAAAGATGTCACCCTAATAAGTAAAACTTGGACTTTGTTTTAACTACCATTCCAGTAAGGCTGATCTCTGACTGTATACAGAGAATAAAAATCAGTCCCCAAGTAATAAGTAGTAATTAATATACATACTTATTGCCAGTATTTTAAACTGATGTCAGAAGCAAAGTCCATAAGGTGAAGCTTTGTTGAAGTAAAATATTAAGCTTGTGCAACAGTCTCTGTAATAAATCCTCACTGGAATAGTATCCCTCTGCCAGGCTACTTGTGCCAAATGATCCACATTAATCTGATGTTATCACTGTTTCAGTCATTTGATCCTTTTGCTTTACTGCTTTCTCACAAAGTCACACATCTCCTTAGTTTTGTCAGGCAGTTTCTTCTAAAAGATATGAAAAAGTTTGCCTGGAATTCTCTCTCTCACCCATTGATTCATCTGCCTGAGCTCAGTGCACCCTCATAAAGTATATCCTGGAGCTGGGGCCTGTTGTTCACAGTCAACACTCCTTTTGTTTAGTCCCCCCCCCCCCATATGATACTTGTTTGGGGTGCTTAGCTAGGCTTGTAAAAGCCCTAGTGGTAGTTAGCCTAGTAACAACCTATGAACCTCAGTGTTAATTGAGGATTTGTATAGTTTTTTTTTTTTTTTTAATATAATAGTTGAATGCCTTGAAGATAGCTGGATGTGGCAGCTTAGAAAGAAAGTACACGTCCCAGAATTTCTTGATTTCTGGGATGAATGCATTCCTTTGACTTTGAGCCTATGGAAAAAAAAGTCATCCACGGACACTCAGTCGTCACCAAGTTTATATGTTGTTCCTTTACCACAAGATCAACATTTTTTTTTTTCTTTTAAGACCTGTCAAATACTAGTACAGGTCTGGTTTGATTCCTATTGTAAGGGCACAGTAGTGTGACACTATGAGCGCTATCTAATGGTATTTCATTCATAGATTCATAGATTAGTACTAGGCTAACTGCCCTTGTAGGTCATTTTCAGCATAGCCAGTTACCCCATGTGAGAATCAAACCCTGCACCTTGTGTTTGTAAGGTAAACACCTTAACCATTATGCCAACATCATTTCAATACTAGTCCATTCATGCATGCAATTTGCCATAAATAATTTGCAGTCTCCATCTTTCACATGTTCTGGAAGGCTCCCCTAGAGTTCCTGCAGAATAAATTGCTGACTGTCAGTATCACTAAGTAAAAAAAGACAAAAGGCATAACACCAAATACAGTTTCCCATATGAAATCATTGCTGGTGCAGTTTGTAGGGGTGCATTGTCAGTAAGTCATTTTTTTTTGGGGGGGGGGGTCTCCCTTCTCCGAGTTGGGTGCAGCCGTGGAGTTGGAATATGTAAGTTTGAGGGGCTTGACGCACCCATCAGGTAGTGTATGGGGGCTTGCTCCCTGCAAAAATATATATATTTTTTTGCCCTTGTAGTTTTAGAAGTTTTTGTCCATTCAGCTCATCTGATTTCAGGAAGTTAGCATTTCATTGTAGAACCACTCCAGAACTGATGTGGAATTGATGTTTTCCTTCTGAGATTTATCTTTAAGTTCCATAATTTTGAAAGTTGTTTTTATGATTTTTTTGCTGTTTGTATTATTTTTAAATTTTAATACATTGGATTAATTAATTAACTGCTGTGAAGTGTCCAGGTGGGTATTGTGGCATTTTTGTGTGGACTTTTTACTGGTTTGTCGTTTCCTGTCTTATTTGGCTGTAATTATGGTTTGAGAGGCAGTGTGAACACTGAAGGACACTCTTCTTTCCAATTATTTTTTTGGAGCCTAATACTGGGGTTGGAGAAGCCCAGAAGAGTGGATGGGAAACAGAAAATTTACCCCGGGGATCACTGCACTGACTCTGCTGGACAGTGGCGCAGGGAACTAATGGCTATGCTGGACAGTGGCGCAGGGAATTGATGGCTCTGCTGGACAGAGGCACAGGGAACTAATCTAAGGGGGTGGGGAAAGCCAACACATTCTGGCTAGGCTTATAAATGCCTGTGGGCAGATAGCCTAGCACTTACCTATGAACAAGTTTTAGCTGCAAGTCTTCCTGCTTTAATGGTATATGTCATTGTATTTTTGCTTCCCTTCTGTGGGTTTTGGAGCTTAGAGAGGTCTTGTCTGCATGCCTGGAAATTTTCTCCTCTACACCTTCTAGCCTGCTGTTATTACTAGGAATGTAGTCTTCCAAGGTGCCTCTGATTTTGAATATTATATTGTAAATTTGATTGATCTTGTTGTTCAGTGAGCATCGAAGTTCAAAAAAAAAAGGGCAACCTCAGACAACCACTAACGAGTAAATAAAATTCTATGTGGTGTAGCCCAAGGAAATGTAGCCAAAACCGATAGAATGTACTGAAGCGAGTACTTTAATGACAACATAACAATTCCAGCCATACCCTTTTGTCTTGGTAAATGCAAATCTTCATCAGAACAATTCATAAAAGTAGTTTTGATGAAGTCTTGCATTTACCAAGACAAAAGCACTTAACTGGAATTGTTATTTTGTCATTAAAATAGTGACTTTATACAATTTCGTTTTGGTTTTGGCTCTCTCTCCTTGGGCTATCCCACACACTATTTTATTTGGTTTCCAATGAGGATTGACATTCTGCTTCTGGCTGTCCCATACTTAAATCCTTTTTCCACCTGGAGACCACATTATCCAACTGATATGCCTGCAGGGGTTGAGTGCTTGGATTTATTAACAGTTTCTTTGCAGAATTCCTTTTTCTCCCACACTTTTTTTGATGACGTCAGTGACTCTTCGAGGAGATGATTCACCCAGTGTTGAATTTTTTTTTTTTTTTTTGGCTTTTTAGTGACATTTATCCAGAACCAGCTTAGCACAGACTATTCTGCTGCTTACCCACTTGCTGCCATACCAGAAATCCCCACAGTTGAATGTCTTTCGAGTCCAGTATAATCTGTCTTTTCTCTGCAAATACTCCTGTTTATGGGAAAAAAAATATTCATTTATGTATCCTCAAGTTATGGCTCACTTAAGCTGTAGTTTACTGACGTAAATAATGATTTTTATTTTTTGAAATTTAGTTCTTGTATTTTTTATTTTTATTTTTAACTAGTATCTTTAGTAATTAATTGAAGTAAATAGATCAAGTGAATATAATATGCTTAATTGTGTTTTAATACCATTTTTAAATCACTACCTGTCATCTAATCATGTGGTGAGTTGGGTTTGTCAGACAGGGATTTAAAAGGCATACTTAGAAAACCCAAATGAGCAGCAGTGATGTCTTAAATGTCTGAGGCTTATCTGGAAGTTGAGTTCATCACTTGCCGCTGATAATACTTTGACTGGGACATGGAGTCTGAATGTGCCATGTTCAAGGTCTCTGCTATTATAACAGTAGCAGATAGCTATGGCCAATGGTTGATAAGTGCCTGTCACAGTGATAATTATTCCTAAGCAGATATAGATGGCAGAATGACACTTTTTTTTTTTTTTTAATTTCAAAATAGTGATATGTTGCTGTCCCATTACAAAATGCAGTAATAAGTTTCCTATTTCTCTGGCCTACAGCTCTGACACAAAGTTTTCTATTAGCGTACTATCAACATGTATGGTATATGTACATGTTAGTGTTGATACGTTGTATGTTGTTATTGTGCCAATAGAAAGCTGTCTTTACGGTAAACAGTTTCTGCCATTTTATGTCCATTCTTATACTTTTTCATTTATTTGCTTCAGCCAGCTACCAAAGGGAAATGTGATGCTTAATTAATTTATATTTAATTTCCCTGTGGGTGCCATTTGTATCATGTTATCGTATTACTTTGATAATTTTGTGTTTTTTTTTTTTCTTGTCCCAGCTCTATATAGCAGATAATGATTGAATCTCTGATCATACCTGGATGTTATGTGTTCAAGACATGAATATCAAGAACATCAGCTTGAGAGTAATGCATTAACTGCTGCCACACAGAGAGTGACCAACCAAGAAGAGTATTGGGAAGACAGTAAACACTTTGTTCAGACTTTAAAAAAGTCTGAAGGAAATGTTTACGTCGGTTTAATGGCTTCCTGCCACTCTTTTGCTGTTGCTGCTGAACACTGTTAAGCACAAGACTAGTGCTTAACAGCATTGAGGGGTGCTTAACAATTAACAAACCTGTTTTTTCACAGCTTTCAAAGCAAAATCACAGTGCTTCAAGCACTACAAATAATTTTCATGTGAAAGCAATTGGTACCGAAGTTTGAGTAAGCAAAGGACAGCTGAAGCAAATGAGAATGAATATTGTAAATTTATTAAAGATTTTTGTGCAGTACCAAGCTAAGTAGTGCCAAACTAAATGCATACAGTGTGTGTCAAATTTTCTGTCAAATTCTAAACAGCGCTAAACAGGTGTGCTGAAATGTCTTGATTGTCAGTAAATGTGATTCCACAGTAAATGTCTTAAGAATAATGATGAGGATACCTCAATTAAGTATAACAGAATTATCACAGCATGGTACTATGCTGCTTTCTCCTGCACCAAAAAAGTTTCCCATTCCCCTGTCTAATCACACTAACAAAAAATGTTTCTGTTCATCTGTTAACCGCATAAAACATATCATTGTTAATTTGTTGTATATTACCACGCTAACAGAAAACTTTCTAATAACATGGTTAATTACGTGACAACTTGTTTCTACTGTTGTAAGGACCAGTGAAGTTTTCTGTTTTTCATTTGTTTGGTTTAATCAGTTGTCAGTGGACAGTATGGTGCTTTTTCTTTTCTTCCCTTTTGATTGTCATTCAACAACTTTCTGTTATTTTTGCAGGTTTTTGTTTTTCTTTCCTGTCCGACTAAAGTAAATTATGTGCAGAGGAATGCAATCAGTACTGAACTTTAATTAGGCACATAACAGCTGAAGTAAATGAACATTAGTGATGTAAATTTATTAAAGGAGCTTTCCTCAGCAGTACTGAGCTAAGCAGTGCTTAAGTGAGGTGGATACCCAGTCTATCTTTTTTATTCAGGCTCTGAATGGAGTTTATGTTTAAGTATGTTCATAGTCTGCAAATGTGATTCCACTATAAATCTTATTAATAATAATGTTATACTATTAAAGACTGAATTAATGTTTAACATTATTAAAAGTCATAAATTATCTATTTAGGCTGAACAAGGATTGCAGTAAAATGCCTGTGCAACTTGGCTGTTAGAGGCACTACCAGGTGTAGAGATATTTAGTTTTACCACTGTAAGTCACTGTCTGCATCTCTCATGCTTCCTAAATATATCTGTTTGCATTTCTGTTATTTTCAAAGTATTTTGTTCCTTGTGGATATGATTTAACTGTATAACTGTATAATATACTTTTATAATGCAGCTGCAGTGTATTAGAAGTAATTTACCAGTTAGAGTCCCCACATTAACTTGTATATATTACAGTACCTGGCTTTTGATATATGTTCTATATGGGGTAGAAGCTATCACTGGATTGAAGCGAAGGAGATTATGAAACATACGTTTTAGAATTAAACTAAATATGTCAGCATCATCACCCACAGACGCTTAGAAGAGAGTGTTTTATAGCTGGTGGCAATACAGCTTGCAGGTTCATTCAAAGCAAGGCATGTAATCTTATCAGAAGAAAACAGGAAGCGTGTGCAAAGCAGTTCCAGCTGGGTTATGTAGGCAGTCTTAATAATGTGTTGGTAAAAGTGCCCTTCCCCTAGAAAAAGTCATACTAGGGCTAACTGAAAAAATGCATCATTGTACTTAGTTTTTGAAAGGGTAATTATTCACTGTTTTGCTGCCTATCACCATTTTCTTGTGGTGTTAAGATTAGTATACATATGACTTTTATGTTGTAGTTAGTGAACATAATTCCACTTCCAGAATATTATGAATTATTGTTCATTCATAATCCTGATTTCAGTAATACGGTACTATGCATTTCTACTATTTTAAGAAAGGCATATGTTTAGCTGTAGTATTGGGAGGAATGTTTTCTATTTATCTAAAACTTTTATCGCTTCCAACTAGAGGATGAGGTCTGACTGAAGTATATTAACATAAAATAATTTTAACCAAGCTTTGTTTCAGCTTATTAAATTATTTTTTGGTGTGTGTGTATCCATACAAATGGCAAACCCTCTCTTTGTGTTCCTCAGAGGTGACACAATGTTGTGAAAGTCTTTAATAGATCTTGAACTGTAATTTTGCAGTCAAGCAAATTTCTCGTCTTGCACGCATTGTTTCATGCTGGCATGTTTTGTTGTATACCTTAAAGGGGATGGGTGTGGTATGTTTCCAGACAATTCTGTATTGCACTGTCTTCCATTGTCATCTGTGTTATTATAATATAAGATGGAATCAAGAAAAAAGTTTTACACTTCTTTCGCAGATGTTAACCGAAGCAGTATCCATTTTAAATGTCAGTGCTTGTAATGCTGAGTCCCATAATGTGGAAACTGACTAACTGGAAATCCAGACTTACATGTACTAAGTCCATGTTTGCCATTTCTTGGGATATTCCCTTTCCTCTGAGATTTAATGATCTTAGAATTGGTATACATAAACATAAGTTGGGGGGGGGGGGGGTTGTCCTTCACATTGGAAGGTACAGGGGGCTTGCCTTTTTGCAAAACAGACAAAAACAAAAACTAAAAGAGAAGTGTGATGATCAATATTTACTCTTCTCCTGTATTTTTGGTCCTTATTTTTCTGTGTTTTAGGACTCATCATTGCGGGTCCTGACATTTCAGAAGAGAACCAATAGCAGCACTATTAAGCAGCTGAATCTAATTTAAACCAAGCCCATCTGCTTGCAGGTTTTTTCATAAAATAGCTTTACTGTAGTGCATTTGAGAGTTTGGAAGTAATGGCCAAATACAGAACAGTTTGCCTTCTGAGAGTGCTTGTGAAAGCGGTGTAATTGACCATTTTTTTCCCCTCAATGTGACTGCCTTTTACTTTTCAACATTAGGTATTGGTGAATTAATGACTGATGCAGCCCACTGATGTTCTTCGTGTTTCAATGTTGCAGTCATCACACGTGGGTTATCTGCCTGCAGGTAGCCCTCAGTCGGCCCAAATACCAGAGACTTAGTATTTCTGCGTCGGATGTTGTCGCTCCAGGACTGACATCAGGTCGTCGGGGGTATAAAAACAGGCAGCCGATGCCATTACATCAGTCTTTTTTGCCGAGGAGCCGGAAGCAGAAGCAGTCCGCAAGTGCCGGACAGCCTCTACCTGAGTTTTCGTTTACGAAATTGAGTCATCCTGAAGTCTTCTAAAGCTAAGTACCCCGTTGGGGATCCTTTTTTCTTGCTCTAACCGATGTCAGAAAAAGTTAATAATTGCCTTGTCTGTGGAAAGCAAATACCACACCGAGATTTTCATTCTTACTGCGTCATCTCTCGTTGCTAAATTCTTTTGCTGTCAATCTCAGTATTCCGAAATGGCTTCGGTAAGCCATCTGACTACCGATATTCCAAAAAACTGTAAGGATAAAGACAGAGATAGACCGCACAGATCCAAAGCTGCTGACGACGCTTCCATTAAGCTAGTCGCCAGTTCGCCGGTACTCAGTGAGGTGCTTTCGCAGCCCCTGATGCCCGCTTCAGTGGATTCACAGGCCTCTACCGAGACCCGTTTGGAGTCTGGTATGCCACGAGACTCTTCTTCGACTGTGGAACCTGCAGATGTCTCTACCTTGGATGGGTCCGGAGCCGCTGAGCAGGCACCGGCTTCTGAGGCAGTTTTTTGCACTACCGATGTTCGACTCAAACCAACGACTTCATTTCTGTCTAAAACTACTGAGTTTCTAAGGCCAAGGGTACGCGCTACTCCTAGAAAACAGACTACCAAAGCCCATGCACCTGCTCCCATGCCACAACGTCAAATGCTTAGAATGGCAGAAGACCTTATTATGCTGATTAGGGGAAGTCAGCCTTCCCCTGCTAAGAGGAAAAGAGACCAGTCCCCAGCAGCTTCAACAGACCAAGAGTCCGATGACTCTGAGGTATCTGATTATGAAGACATGCCCTTATCTGCTTATGAGGATTCAGATGCAGAGGAATCCATTCCCTCTGCCTCTCCTCCAGATGATTTTTCTTTTGGTGAAACGTTACATACTTTAAAAGAACATTTCCACTGGGAATGCCAAGACTATCCTCAGTCCAAAAAGAGACTCATAGAATTTCTAGATTTGCACAGCACAGGCCTTTAGCAATACCCCCCCAGTCCTGGAAGTTGTTGATGATGTCTTTATGGAATCCAGTCTTACTCCTGATACCTTACCCCCTGCCCATAGGAAACCAGACAGGTACTACAGAGTTACCTGACTCTCACAAATTTCTTTTCAAGAATCCTACTGCTGACCCAGAGATCATTCCCAGGGGCCTAAAGGTATCAAGGCAACTACAGCAAAGAATCCCACCCCTTCGGACAGGGATTCCAGAGCTTTGGACAGATGGGGTAAGAAAGTATATACCTCTGCAACTCTTGCCATTAGGGCATTGAATTGTCAGCTTCACTTGCTAGAGTACCAGCAACATATTATGGAACTTATTAAGCAAAAAGTAGCAACCTTTCCAGATTGTGCAGAAAATAAAGAATTGCAGGAGCTTATGCACTCTGCAAGCTAAGTCAACAAGCATACATTGCAGTGTGGCTTTGACGCTCTAGAAGCATCTTGCAGGGCAGCAGTCACTGGTTCTGTACTGAGAAGGCATGCTTGGCTTAAGGAGCAGACCTTGCCAGACCATGTCAAATCAAATTTACTAGACGGTCCTTTGAACAAGGACAATTTGGCACCGAAGCAGAAGAGGTTCTTAAAAAGATGGAAGAAAAAGCTAAATCTATGCAGACAGTTAAATAATTCTTACAAGTACAGCCTCCTAGATTCAGTAGGCATTGCCCCTCAAAACACTGGTCCTCTCCAACCCCCCTCCAGGCCATCTCAAACTAGACCCAGGGTAAACATACCACCCAGACTACAGTCTCAGGGTATGCAGAAATCTAAACAATGGAGTGCCCCCATCCCCAAACAGGTAGTGGTAAGCCGCCCAAAGAACTCGCAATGACTTCTCTACTCCACTCTCCACCTCTGCCCAATTGCTCATGCCTGTAGGAGGAAAACCTGCCCTTCATGCAAAAAACTGGATGTCCATCAGCGAAGACTGATGGGTACTCAACATTGTATCCCAAGGGTACAAATTCCACTTCCAGTCTCCGCCAATCCCAAAAGGGTTCCCATACTTTCCCTCAAACCAGTGGGCAGAGGCACAAAACCACATCCTATCCCTGCTCTCTGTCAGGGCTATTCAACCAGTTCCAACAGAACAGATAGGTCAAGGAGTCTATTCCAGACTTTTCCTGGTACCCAGAAAAGAGGGCTGTTGGTGCCCAATCCTGGATCTTTCAATTGTCAACACCTTCGTGGTACCAAAATGCAAAATGCTTACCCTGGAACAGCTTCTACCTATGCTAGCCAAGGATGCCTGGTTAGTCACCCCAGACTTAAAAGAAGCCTATCTGCACATCCCTATAAGGGAGTCATGCAGGAAATATCTACGTTTCAGGGCTGAATCTGTGCATTATCAGTTCTCTGCACTTTCCTTTGGCTTATCCACTGCTCCCAGGGTATTCACAAAATGCCTGGTTCCAGACATTTTTTACTGCAGGCAGAGAAATATCCACATTTACCCGTACTTGGACGACTGCCTGATTCAGGCGGACAGTCAGGAATTGCTGTTGCTGCACCTGACATTTGTAAAAAACCTTCTTGCATCCCTGGGGTACACCATGAATGAAAATAAATCAAAACTGGTGCCCAGTCAAAAGATTGTTTTCCTGGCAGTTTCCCAGATGGCATTCCTTACTTCAGAAAAACAAGTCCATCTGACAGCCTATTTCAAGCAAATGGTCACCAGAACCCAGCTATCTGCATGGAAAATCAGGCCCTAGGGTTCATGACCTCATGCATCCTGCTAATTCCATATGCCAGACTGCATATGAGGAAATGTCAATGGTACTTAAAAAGTCTTTGGTGCCAACATTCTCAGGACCTGGAAACAGTCATTCCCATCATAACCTGTCAAAGGACAGAGTTTCTTTGGTGGACAGCAGTTGGTGGAACCCTTCATTATTTTCCATGGTGACAGCCCTTTACCCAACCCCACACCGCCCATATGCTAACCACAGACACATCAGACTATGCTTGGGGAGCACACATGGACGGTAAATGCATTCAGAGCCACTGGAGCCCAAGTCAAATTCATCTGCACATCAACCGAAAAGAGATGTTAGCTGTGCAGAATGCCCGGACAGCTTTCCGATCCCTTCTCTCTCCAGGACAACTACTAATAAAAACAGACAACACCACAGTTATGTGGTACATCAACAAGCAGGGGAGAACCCATTCCTACCCACTCTGCAGACTAGTCATGGCCCTGTGAAACACGGCCTTGGACATTCAAGTCCATCTGCAAGTTCAATTCCTGCCAGGCAAACAAAACTCACTGGCAGACGACTTAAGCAGAAATCTCCTAGACCCACATGAGTGGCAATTAGAGCCCAGCACCTTCAACCTTAGGTTCATAGGTTCATAGGTTCGTACTAGGCTATCTGCCCGAGGGCATTTATAAGCCTATCCCATAGTTTTGTGGCTTACGCCACCCCTTTAGTATGGGGAACTATACCCATTATTTTGCTGTGCCTCTGTCTAGCAGTGACACTGAGGTAATCCCTGGGGTATATCTGCGATCTCCCATCCATTGGTCAAGATTTCTCTTGAACAAGGCCAGCGAGGTGCTCTGCCTCACATATACCGGGATTTTGTTCCACAGCATAGGGAGTCTTTGGGTGATGAATCTATCCCTCCAGCACGTCCTATTAATAGCCGTGTCGAGGTTTAAGTCTCCGCCCTTGTGGCTCTGACGGATCTAGATTTTTGAGGTGAAGCATATTCATCAAATCTGGGTTTGACATGGCCTTGTATGTCAGGCAAAGGTCACCTCTGAGCAAGCGGTAAGCGACTGAATAGAGCTGGAGTTCTTTCAGTCGGGCAGCATAGGACAGATTTTTGAGACCCTTTATCCTTTTGGTGAGGAACTTTTGTGGCCTCTCCAGCTGCTGCAAGTGTCGGGTCAGATACATTCCGAATGGGGCATTGTACTCAATCATTGGTCTGATGAGTGAAGAGTATAGGAAGACTATGACCTCCCTTGATCTAGATGTGAATCCCTTCATGATAAGGTGGGCAATGTAGAAGGTCTTCCTAACTACTTTAGCTACATGGGTGTCGAATGACAGGCTACTGTCAACCTGGGTCCCCAGGTCCCTGATAACTTCTTCTGTGCTCAGAGGATTACCACCTATATTGTAGCTAGGGGTAACCTTGTTTTTCCCGAAGGGTATGACTATGCATTTTTTGGCATTTAACTTTAGGCCATGGCTCTGGCACCAGTCATCCGTTTCTGTGAGACCCTTCTGATTCAGAAATGGGGGACTCCCAGATGTGGACCTCTTTGCCTCCCCCTGCAACCACCAGCTCAGCAAATTCTGCACCAGGATCTCCCTCACAGCAGGGCCGGGAAATTGGATGCTCTATCTTTGCAGTGGGTAAATCTCTGAATTCATGCCTTCCCACCTCTGCCCCTTTTCTCAAGAGTATTATTCAAAATAAGACAGGACATACCAAGGACAATTCTGATTGCCCCGGACTGGCCATGCCAGCACTGGTACCCACCCTGGCACCTACACCAGAACCCTACCCTGCTCTCTCAGCAGGAGGGACAGATTTTGCATCCGCAACTGCAGACCCTAACTCTTGCAGACTGGCTTATCACTTGAATCCTCCCCCAGCAACCCTAAGCAAGCAGGTGCTGGATGTCATTCTTGAAGCCAGAAGATCCAGTACAAGAAAATCGTATGTGGATAAGTGGAAAAGGTACTGCTCCTTGAGTCTATCCAAAGGAAGAGTACACAACACTGCCCTCCCTGCCTCTAATCCTGGATTACTTAGCAGATCTACTCCACAAAGGCCTGTCCTTCTCTTCCATTAAGGTACATGCCTCAGCCATTTCGGCTCATTACAACACTGAGCCACCTCTCTTCTCTTATCAAACAGTTCCTGAGAGGGGAAAACAACTTAAGGCCACCAAGGAGAGCACCCACCCCTGCTTGGGACCATAACTTTGTACTGGAAAAGCTCACACTTCCCCCGTTTGAGCCTGCAGCGTCAGCAGAATTAAAATTCCTCTCTTGGAAAATAGCATTGCTTCTGGCCCTCACTTCAGCTAGAAGAGTGTCTGAGCTGCAAGTACTTATGGCTGTGGAACCTTTCATTATTTTCCATGGTGGCAGGGTCTCCCTCTGGACAGACCCTTTCTTTATGCCTAAAGTGGTGTCCAGTGTAGCTCTCAACCAATCCATACATTTACCAACCTTCTTCCCTAATCCTCAAAATAAAGGGGAAAGGATCCTGCACTCCTTGGCCATGCACAAACAGCTCAGATTCTACCTTAATAGGACTAAGCCCTTCAGAAAATCAGACCAGTTACTAGTCAGTTTTGTAACAGGGGAAGAGGGCAAGGCCATTTCAAAGCAAACAGTCTCTAACTGGATAGCACTTTGCTTCCATTTCTGTTACAAGCACCATGGGAAACCAACCCCTCAGGGGGTCAGAACACATTCCACTAGGACAACATCTACCTGTACAGCATTTCACAGGGGAGTCCTTACCAGGGGCATCTTGGAAGCTGCTGCCTGGAGTTCTGTACACACCTTCACCAAGCACTACCACCTGCCTATCTTTTCCAAATCCAGGTCAGGTTTTTCAACAGCAATCCTCCAAGGCATTCTAGCCAGCCCTAACTCTTCTTGACTGCCTCCACCCTTCTTCAGCTTTGGGAATCTACCCAAGTGTATCTAAACAAAGAGGTGGTGCAATAGTGCTCAATTAAAAACACTTAAACCAAAAAGGAGCACTAATGTTGTGAGTCCTCAGAAATAGTTTATTGTAAATAATTTAGTTAAGCGCTTTCATCAATGCCAGTTGACTTCATCAGAACAATTAAAAATCAAAAAAATGAATTTAAATAGTATAAGCTCAACAATGATTGGTTCATCCTTCCCCCAGTGATTTAGCAAATAATCCCCAGCTCATAAATATCTAACTCAGTTCATGAATATTAAATACATACTTGTTAAAAACACAACTAAAAAACATAAATACATCATTCTAATACATTTATGTTCAACAACTTTCACCAAAATGAAAAATTCAAACAAGATATTCAATATTGCACATACATATTAGACCACCCCAAGAAAATATTTTTATATATAAGGAAATATTGAATAGTAGAACATTTCAACCTGTCCTGTCTTTTCTCTTAATATTGGCAGGATAGTTAAGTAATCATTGAAGCCCGGGGGGAAGTTTGCAGCTAGTCTTAATTGCCATAATAGTTTTTTTTTTTTTTATTAAGGACATTTTGCCAATCCCCCCCCCCCCAGCTTCACTGTGAACAAGGTCAAGAATAGCAAATTTAAATCCACGAAAATCAGCACATTGTGTACTGTGTTTTATACAAAGCGCTGGTTTCCTTTTTGTTTTTCATGTCATATAGATGTTCATATATCCTGGTTTTGAATAACCTCTTTGTTTTCCCAATATAAAATGATGTACAGGTATTGCACCTAGCAATGTATACCAGCTTACTGGAAAAACAATTGCCCCTTCTCAAAAACACAATATTTTTGTTTTGATTGTCAGTGGAAATAGAGTTGTCCTGTAAAATATATGAACAATATATGAACAATAGGAGCATCTGCCGGAAGGCCTGCTCCCATTAAAATTTTTATAAAGTATTTCTTTGACTTGGTGATACAGGGGACTGTATTGGACAACACATGCCTGCAGAAAATCAGTTTTGTTCTCATTTTCAGTAGTTGTCCTAATATTATTAATTTTATTAAATCCCTTTCCCAACAATGGAATATACCTTACCTGCACTTCAATAGCCATCATCCTATATTCCAAAAGAAAAGTATTATTAAAGGTCAGGCTATTAGGGTTGCCAGAATGACATCCCTGAAAAAGGATGTAATCCAGGAATTTGTATATCTGAAGGACATGTTCCTTGAAAGAGGCTACCCTGGTGAGCTTATTGATACAATTGTAACAGGAGTATTAGATGAGTGGGTACAAGGTATATTCCATTGTTGGGAAAGGCAACTACTGAGAATGAGAACAAAATTGATTTTCAGCAGGCATGTGTTGTCCAGCACAGTCCCCAGTATCACCAAGTCAAAGAAATACTTTATAAAAATTGGAGTATTTTTAAAACCAATAGTGAAGTTTTCCAGATAGTGGGTGAAAAACTTATATTTTCAACTAAAATTGGACCCGATTTAAAGTCAGTTCTGGAGAGGAGAACTAATAATCAAGGTGAACAGGGGAATTTTAATGGGAGCAGGCCTTGCGGCAGATACTCCTATTGTTCATATATTTTACAGGACAACTCTATTTCCATTGACAATCAAAACAAAAATATTGTGTTTTTGAGAAGGGGCAATTGTTTTTCCAGTAAGCTGGTATACATTGTTAGGTGCAATACCTGTACATCATTTTATAATGGAAAAACAGAGAGGTTATTCAAAACCAGGATATATGAACATCAATATGACATGAAAAACAAAAAGGAAACCAGCGCTTTGTATAAACACAGTACACAATGTGTTGATTTTTGTGGATTTAAATTTGCTATTCTTAACCTTGTTCACATTGAAGCTAGGGGGGATACTGCAAACTTCCCTCCGGGCTTAAATGATCACTTAACTATCCTGCCAATATTAACAGACAAGGCAGGACAGGTTTAAATGTTCTACTATTCAATATTTCCTTATATATAAAAACCTTTTCTTGGGGTGGTCTAATATGTATGTGCAATATTGAATATCTTGTTTGAATTTTTCATTTTGGTGAAAGTTGTTGAACATAAATGTATTAGAATGATGTATTATTTATGTTTTTTAGTTGTGTTTTTAACAAGTATGCATTTAATATTCATGAATTGAGTTGGATATTTATGAGCTGGGGATTTTTTGTTAAATCATTGGGGGAAGGATGAAGCAATCATTGTTGAGGTTATACTATTTAAATTCATTTTTTGATTTTTAATTGTTCTGATGAAGTCAATTGGCATTGACGAAAGTGCTTAACTAAATTATTTGCAGTAAACTATTTCTGAGGACTCACAACATTAGTGCTCCTTTTTGGTTTAAATCTACCCAAGTGTGATGACTGCAGCAGTGAAACACAAAGAACATAGTACTGTTGTGTACACTTACCATAAATGCAGATGTTCAAGTGTATTCACTGTTGCAGTCCTGGTTTTCTTCCCTCCAGCCCCATTTTTTTTCTCTCTCTTTCTCTCTCTCTAAACTCTCTATGCCTTTTACTCCCCCCTTTCAGAGGTATTGGTATTGGTATTTACTTTTTACTGGTGGTGTTTTCTCCACCATATCTTAGCTCCCTATTTGGGGGACTCCTGGCATTTGGGGCAAGAAAAACTGATGTAATGGTGTTGGCTGCCTGTTTTTATACCCCTGACGACCTGACCTCAGTCCTGGAGTGACAGCATCTGACGCAGAACTACTAAGTCTCTGGTATTTGGGCCGACTGAGGGCTACCTGCAGGCAGATAACTCAAGTGTGATGACTGCAACAGTGAATACACTCGAACATCTACCTTTATGGTAAGTGTACACAACTGTACTTTCCTTCTTGCAAACATATGTAATGAACTGGTCCATTTAAAAAATATATTTTTTTTTTCACAGCCATTTGTTATTTTTCAGTTCCGTACTACATATCAGAGATTGGATGAATAAATGAATGATGTAGTTCACTGTGTGTGTACTCTCAACACTACCATCCCATCACCTGATTACACCTTAAAGCACAGCCACTGCTCTGCAAGGCAACTTTCAGCATTGACAAATACATGCTGTTAACTCAGTAGCCAAGCTGTAATATAGAACCTCACTATTGCACTTCTGTTTTCGAGTAGTTGCTTGGCTGCATCTTCTAGACAGCTGTGATGCTGATATGTCGCCCAGATTCACAGACTGTTTGATTCTGACAGTGTTTGGACTTTCTGCCAGCTTCAGAGACGGTACTTTTAAGCACAAGACTTGGTTTCGGTTTGCATTTTAGAGTAATAGAAAAGACGTTTAGCAACAAACTATTTGTTGTAGTACTTGTGCAACGTACAGAGTGTTCAGGTAATATTAGCAGCATTGCATACAAACTGAGGATGAGCAGATAATTATGAAATAATATACTTTGCAACAGCATAATTAACAATGGGTGTGGTTAAGTAGTAGTGCATTAGGTCAGGTATAGTTGTGTGGATTTTGTCATAAGAAGAGTAGAGGACAGGAAAAATAAGTGATCAGGAAAAGTCTCTGACATATATGTGTACATAGAAGGTTAATTTATGAATAATTTAGCTTGGGGAATAGCAGGGGCATAGCCAAGAGTCAAGCAGGAACAGTTTTAATTTATCTTTGAAAATATCTACTTTGTTAAGGAGTCTGATTGGAGGAGGAATTGCATTCCAGGATTTTGTGACACAATTTGAGTAAAGAGCATTTCCTGCTTTGTTGTGAGTTTTGTGAATTGAGAGAAGTCGTGTGTCAGTAGAGCAGAGAGTCTCATGGTGGAGTGGGATTGTACTGTACCGCTTAGGGGAGGACATTTTTTGTGTTGAAAGCCTAATTTGTGTGCTAATTGAAGCAGGGGGAGTATGTGAGAAGATGAGCTAGATCAAGTCAGTTCAGGTGCCTGAGGGCAGTACAGTGATGTGTGCAGTATGGTTTGTTGGAAGTAAATATGGCTATTTTATGATAGCATTGCTGTAGTTTAGTTGTCAGGGTAGACTGGAGGTTGGTGAAAGGAGGTGAAGCATACAGAATTGCATGTTATCTGGCTGCTTCCAGTCAGATATTGTTTAGCTCTGCATAGCAGACCGAACTGCTGATGTTTTTTTTTTCGTTTGTTTGTTTGTTTTTTCACTTGTTGAATGTCATGGCGCTGTCTGTTATAACTCCTAGTAATTTAGTATTAGACACACACTCAGTATTTGTTTTATTTCAGTGGAATTTAATCTTTAAATAACCCCCAAAAATGTAGTATTGGAGACTACCTCAGTATTTGTATAATTTCATAACTAAATATTTACTAACCTAAGAGTATAGCTACGTACAAACCATCTTTGAGCAATGCTAGTGAACAGAGACCAGTTAGCTGTCCAAGAGGTGGGGGGGGGGTTCAGGAGCAAGGAATGGCCATTTATTAGCTTACCCTTTTTTGCAGCTAGTGAGAGCAATGGCATTTAACCAGCACAGTAACCACTAGAGATGCCTGGGAAAATTGTAAATCATTGATGTACACTGCCTGTGTATGGGAATATGCACATTTGTAAACTACCATAGGTTGAAAATGGAAAGGGAATAATAAAACTTCTCTCACCATTTGCAGTGTCATATGGCCAATTGCATTGTGTCCAGCTTTCAGCCCCAAGAGAGAATAAATAGAGATGATTGAGCAAATCATTGGCATATTTTTAATTCTTGAAGGCAAAATAGAAATTTCAAGCCATTCAGTTTCATTGTTATGATTATCAGATGCTGCAGATGTATGAAAATACATGGGAGAAAATCTTTTACAACACTTAGCTAGCCTTTCTGGATGACTTAAAAGTAAGGGTACATTATTATTCTTTATATTCAGTGTACAAAACGGATACTGAAATGTGGAAACATTTAATTTACTGCACAGATTTGTAAACATCACATTTGTAATTTTTAACAAACTTTGTATTTCAATCTAGAGACTTTGTTAGGGCAACAAAGTACAAAACAGAAGCAGAATCATTTGGCTGGAGCTTTGTCTTTCAAGATCTAGTATCAGAAGAACTGAAAAGCAGAGTAACACAGAAGATTGAGGTCAGTGCTTTAGCTATGCATTCATGTATGTGTATTTTCAGCAAATAATGTTTATCCTCTAAAAAGCCATATGTACTACAGCTAGTGGTATTTTTTTTACATGTAGTGATATATTTTGCTGCATTCCTACTGGAGTAAGAAACCATTTTAGAGTGGGATCAGTTGAAATCCTACTATAGGTAATGTTCACCGTAGCAGCAGTCACATGTCCACTTCTAAGTGTTTTATGTGATGATGTTGTGGGTTTTTATTAAACCTATGAGAGGGGGAGTAGGAGGCAGTGTTCTTAGTGGAAACTTTTCTTGTTGATGTCCTCCTTTTGACGTCATGAGAACGTCAATATTTTTTACAAGCTTTTCATATTTTTGGCTGTGCTCACTAGGCAGTTTGTACCTCTTACTATGACGCTCAAGTAACCAGAGAAGTGAGGAAGCACATTAGTCACTCCTTATTTATACTCCACCCATGTCAACTCACATTTTAGCAGAACTGTAGGTAACAACTGCAGTTTCTGTTACCACCGTTTGTTTACTAAAGCTTGTAACTAAGACCTCTGATTGATATATGATAAGGGATCTTGCTTAGGTAGAAATAACAGACTTTGTAAACACTCTGTATGGAAAGACGTGCAGTGAAACCACATAGTCAATTGAGTACATATATTATTTGCTACTAATAATAGAGTACCAAATTATATGCTGTCTTGCAAGGGCAGATGTGCAGACAGAAAATCATGATTAAATGAAAACTAGGAGAAGAGCAAGTATAACATGAAACAAATGCTATAATAAGAAAAGGTCTGATTTCTGAAGTTAGCTTAGTCAGAGGACCATCATGGGCACTTCCCGGGTATATAATATTACATAATCACAGATTAAGCCAAATGGGTAAAACTAAAATAGTTGCATGGGAGCATTTACATTTACTGGGGCTGCTACAGTTGTTAACAATAGTATTTGCTTTTTTTGGAAATTTATTGAACTGGTTTGTTATTGTTCCATCTTAGTGCTGTTGCTTAAAGTTTGCTTCTGAGATGCCCTGTTGTGTGTTTTGCTGGTCCTACTTAAGGGAAGGCATCTGAATGGGGGCTCTGTTTTGTATCCTTTTCCTTCATGTGGTTGCAGTTCTGCTGCAAGTAAGACCACAAGATGGCACTATATAGCAGTATTTGCTGGATTTTTCCATTGCAGTTAGAGTTGCACATTTTTCAGGTATTCCCTTTATGCTTTGAGATATTTGTCAGTGTTATAGAACAGATATAAGAATGTAAAAACATAAAAATCAACTTAAAATAAGTATTGCATAATTTTTTCCTAGCTTTGTATACTTTATGCCCCTGCCATTAGATACAGCTTTGTGAACTCCTACACTTTTTGCATCTTTTAAGAACATCATGTACTAGTCCTGCAATTTCAAGGACTGTTGTTTTAAGTCATTAATCCATTTTGATGACTTCCCTACCTTTTTCTGTGTGTACCACCTGCTATTCTCTTCTAATGGTGCTCTTACGTTCTTTGAATTCCTGTGTCCTGTGTAATGTCCTATGTTGTACATCCTTATTCTTTATGCCTACTGCTATCAAGCATGTATGCTGCTGACTACTTGCATATTTTGTCATGAATTTATATTCCTGACTATATTACTGTAACTGCAGTGTTTTTGGAGAATGAAGTTCTGTCTTTACTCTAAGCTTTTCAGTTATTCCTTTGAAAAGGGATTGTAGTCCAGTGGGACAGATCCATTCAACAAAATGTGGAAATGAATCTACAAGTAAGTAAATCTTCAGAGTCAGAATGAGCTGGTGCCATTCAACCAGTGTTTTTTCCAGGTAACTGCTTAAGGGGAGAGAACAGTACAAAGTGTAAGGTTTGCACATTGTTCCAGGTTGGTAAATGCGTAGTTACGTCCTGGTTTCTGGACATATGTTAGTTATTGGCATAAACTGTATTCAGTTACTGCAGGGAACAGAAGACAGGTTGCTGTGTCTTTCGGGTTTTCCTGGTTAGGGGTCGCCACAGCGGAACTCCGGTCTGCTAATGATTGGCAGTGGATTTTTGTGTGCCGAGTTGCCAGCCCTGACGCACAACCTTCAACGAAGGTACGCCCATTCACGCATGTCGCCACACAGAAGATGCTGTAGCTGAGAATCGAACAGGACAACGTCTTACTGTGAGGCGACAACGCTACTGCAGCACCACCACAGCAGTTGGTAAAGCACAATAAACATACTGGCCAACTTGAGAAACAGAAAGGATTCTTCACACGGTTGCTTGAATCTTAACAGTGCCTGCTTCTCAGATGTCTGCCCGTAGCTACCACACAAGAAAAGTATATTACTATTCTGTAAGCTGATGGGTCCTTTGAGGGTATGTCTTAGTAACATGTATGCAGAATAACATGTAACAAAGGACAGGATAAGAAAAAGGAAGACATGTTATTATAGAAGGGAAGACTTTATTATAAAAGTGAAAGTGTGGTGGTGTGGGTGGGTTTATAGGACCAAAGGATATACAAGGCAGTTAGACCAGAGGCCATGTGTGTCATGCCAATAACCTCCCTCTGGCTCTACCACACTTAACAAGGAGGTTAAGGCTAGTAGGTCTCAGAATAGATTTAAGGAGACTCATTTAGTTGTCTAAACTACATGTAAAAAAAACAAAGAATCACTTTGCTTGACATGTAGAGAGAGCCTATTCCATACAGAGCAAGGAATGGTGTTGGGTGATGAACCTCTTTCTCCATCATGATTTATTTCCTGATTAGGTTGATATTCCTGGTTCTAAAGTGCTGGCTGCACTATTTGACTTGTTTAGAAAAAGGGTAACTGACATTTTTAATTTCTCCAAGTCTTTTGGGTTTCTAATACCATGATGAGAATGGACCCCATTCCTAAGTCAAAGTACGATTAAAGTTCATGAAATTAAAGTAAAGTAAAGGGTAACAGTGTAAGTAAGGGCATGGTAAGTGAGACACAGATATCTCCTCAGGAGCCAGTGTTGTGCAGAGTACAGAGACAAGGATTCTAGTCTCTCATTAGTTAAGATTTTTAAGATCAGAGATCCTTTTTGTTAGGAACCTTGGTGTTTTTTGCTAGTATTTTTTAATGTGTGTAGCTGTGTACATGCCAAAGGTTGCAATCTATTTTGTAACTGGTCTGACAAGGGCAGCATATAAGAAACTAATTATTTAATTGGTTTTAGAAGAGACACTTTTGGCAGTTAGTTTAGAAGGCTTTCTTAACTACAGATACTATGAAAAGGGAGCTATCAGTCCAGGTGGTCAGCTCTCTAATCCCTATGTCCATTGGTAATGGGGTATTGTCAGTGCAGTAGGCTGCAGTATATTTCTGTTTTCCTGAAGGGTATGGTCATACATTTATTGGTTTTTAGTCCAAGTTCTTTCTCTGTGCTGCAGGTGTTGATGTGTGTTATTTTCTTTTTGAAGGGTGGGTTTTGGACAAGTTGATCCAGGAAGTTGTTGTTCACCTAGACTAAGAATCATTGTGCATACTCTTCATAAGACGTGTAGGTACCCATTATATGGAGGGATAGCTTGTTTGCAAGGATTCAGGAGTTATTACTTATAAGGATACCTTCAAGGAATGACAGGGAGGTTTTGTGATGATTTGGGGTCAAGGAAGGGGATCAGTAGCAGACCATCAGTTGGAAGTATGACTTCCCTAAGGTGAGCTGTAGTTCATTGAGCTCACTAGAGGAGCTCTGTGGTTTACAGTTGTGATGAGATACTGTCTCTGCTGCAGTTTCCAGTGGGTTTAAACAGTTTAAAGTTGTGGTAGGCACTAAATCCAGACCAGGAGAGGTACTGTCCCTATATTTGAACCATGTCTCCATATATGTGTCCCAAATGCAGAAGTGCCTCTAAATTGGGAAGTTTATTGTTAGAACTCCTGGTATTGAGAAGAGGCACCTTGATGTTGTCCAGTGTAGGATTTCATGCGTTTGTTAGGTTGGGATGTTCATTAGATAAACTATACCAAAAAAGGCACAATGGGTGCCACAACGGCTTATGCAGAAACCCTTGAACCAGAGATGTGGACTATCCTTTGCAAAGCAAGTTGGATTGTCAGTCATCTTGTCCCAAGGCAATACAAACTGGGTCCCCCCTGGAATGACACCAGCTACTTAGGCAGTTGTTGAAATCAACTATCTTTTCTTTGAATAAAGGCATCATTGTCAGGGAAGGGCAGATTCCACTCAGAATCAGAATCTTACCATTGTCTGAAATTTGCATGGCAAGTCGAGCTTGTCCTTCTGCATGTCCTTCATGGGTTTTCATAACTGGTCATTTACATCCACATGAACTATTATCATATTGCCATATTTACTAGTGAGAAGAGTCTTGAAGGTCTCTGACATGTCTGTAGTCCTGGCTTCCGAGAAGCAGCTGAATTTTACCCTTTCCTCATGGAGTCTGTCCCTCTATTAAATTGAGAAGACTTTTCGGGAAACTGGTTTATGCATGCTAGACAAAAAGAGTGGTATGTTGCTGGTGACCTGTTCATGGGGAGGAAGCGTTACAATCTAGTAGGTGTACTGTGGTACTTTTGCTGATGCCTAATCTTTGGACTTCTAGAAGACTTTGATAGAGATTTTTTTAACAGGATCAGTATATGACAGTTCTGTTTTGTGTTAGTATGAGAAGTTTACTTGTATGGGTGGGAGTATGGCAATGTGATACTCACTGCGTGCAGCAGATTGGAAGTGGGATGCCATCTAGTTTCAAAGGCATGTTTGACTGCCAGAAGTCAACTAGGCGAAGAGCCAGAGAAATTGTAACTGGACTGTGGTTTCAGTACCGCAATGTTGATATGATTCAGTTTTATTTTTTCACCCATTTAAAAGCTGTATTAGCAATCTTTGCTTAAGAGGCAGCAGGAAATTGCGCAGTATGAATGACATTTCTGAAGATTGTACTTCTTAGATCTAAATTGTAGATCATTGCAGTCTTCTCTATAACATTTCAGGACACAAAGGGTCAAGATAATGTAGTTTTCCATTATTCATAGTTACCTCAATTATAGTACTGTAACTGTTCTGTCCTAGTTTTTTTTTCTTTTTTTTTTTTTAGTCTGTTTTGTAAAGTATTCTGTGATGTAATACTGTAACAGCAAACTGAGTTGAGTGCCACTGAATCCTTTATGTTTATGTAGTGTCACTGTGGACTGTATAAGTGTGAATATTTATTTTGACTCGCCATCTTCAGTAAAACATATTGTTATGTCTGAAAAAACATATTGGTCCATATTCCAAAAGACTGGCTGTCTATGTTAGGACTTACTCAGGTGTAAGGCCTTAAGTCTCTTAGACCAAGAGCAAGTCTTTTGGAGTTGGGTCAGTTGTCTTACCTTCCATTTTGAATTTTGCATTTTCATTCTTCATTTTACTCTTTTGGTCAGGTGCATAAGGGGATGATCACATTCACAGTTAGGTCCACTGCTTGTGACGAGTAGCACTTTAAAATCCATAATGAAATAATGAGTAATTAAATGTTGCATTTTAGAAATTGTCAGATACTTCCACAGGAGTTTGTGCCTGAATTCACCTAGACGCTGTATGTCTAACTTATATGTTACTTTCCTGAGTATACAAACATATGCAAATAGTACAAGTTATTAGTACTATATAGTCGAAAGCTACAAAATTGAAGGATATGTCATCCAGAGAGTACAACTTAATAGAGTAGGAAGTTCGCTTTAAAGCATTCAAAGCACTACTGATTATTCTAAAACGTGTTCAAAAGGTTTATTGTAAAACTTTTAGTATTTGCAGATAATTTGACTTGTTTAGTTTGTAACATGAAATCTGGTCCATCTAAGGTGGATAAAAAGCTTCCTACATATGCTAGAACATCATCTCAGGTTAGGTGTCCACTAGCATATGCTAGATACATGCACATGTTTTGTGAAGTAATAAAGAGAAATTGGAAAATTCTGTTGATCCAGATATCAAGAAAGTAATCAGTGAACATCCAAGTTTCTTGTTAAAAATGAGATTAATTTATGAAGGAAATTTTGTCAGGAGTCAAGATTTCACTGAAGATATTACACTTTAAATAGGGGTATGGCATTTAGACAAGATGCCCGGTAATGTACCTTTGTACTTTTCTGAGCACCCATGGTCCATGTCAGCAATATGGTTAAGGGCAACTAATGCATTTAGGTGAGGTAACAGCACAGGGGCATGACAGTTGCATGTCCAACTATGGAGTGAGATCTGTGGCAGGTGATGTAGCAAATGGACATAGCAGTTACAGAGCCAACTGGGGAGGGGCTGTGGCACAGAACACAGCACAAGGACATGACACTACATGTCCAGCAATGTGAGGAGGAAATGGCACACGGGCATGACAATTACATACCCAGCTTTGAGTAGGCACATTGTGGCCTACTTGTATAGAGGGCAGGATATAGCACAGACAACACAATGATTCCTGTAGATATTTGAAGGCAGGGCTACGTATATAGTGAGTGAGAAGTACAAGCTGCGCAGTAATGCAGGACTGTGTTCACTAATAATATGCCCATTGCTGCTGCTGTCAGTATGAAATGAGGGTGGGATGTGATGGTTACAGCTGTACAATAGGCAGGTGTTTTGACACCAGATTTATGGGTTAGGAGTGTTGTACATGTGCATGGGTCAACCAAATACAGTCCTGTTCTAGCCACAGATGTACCTGTCTTGACATGGTCCCATGAGAATAGCACCAGCGGGAAATGTTCACCGCACATGAGAGCACAGCATTATTGCAGGCTGTAAGTGTACACATAGCCTGGACCTCTTGGTCAAAGGTAAAACAGATATGTCATAATAGGACCAGGTATGGCAAGGAGTGGTATAGAACATTAGTATAATAATAAGGCCACAGTATAGGTGTGGAAAAGAGTGACTGATATGCTATTACATGCCAAGACCAAGTAGCAGGACATTTCCAAGGGCATGTACACCACAGGGGGTGGAACACCCACACAGAAGCAACTCACAGAGGTGTAAAGAGTTCCTGGTATCCCTAACTGGGAGGTGTTAGCAGATTGCATACATGACAGTGACTTGGACATTGAAGCTGTAGGAGATGCACCAATTTATTATTAGTAGGTACATTTCCAAGGTCTTTAGTGATCCACATGTGAAGGTGACCTGTTATGCAAAACAGCTCTAACATTCTACATCTTCTCCAGCAGTACCATACAACTAAAGATGTGTAGGTGTCTTTATGGTATTTACAGATTATGTCATGCATCAATGTGTGCCAGGTGTTTAAAGGGGATGTCTCACTGCTTCCATATGTATGTTAGCTTTACACATTTACAGGTTCCAGTATTATAGAGTCCGACATGAGAGGACAGCACATGAATGATGTTAACAGGTTACTCTTGGCTGATGATGACAGCAGTGTGTACATGGTACAGTCAAATGACACCATGGCACTGTCAACAACATTAACATTGGATGTAACAGAAGAAGGCTGGAATTCATTGTCATTAGTGTTTACTGCTGGACATCCTGTTATTGTGAGCACCACCAAGGCTGCATAGTAATCACCATCATGAACAGCATCTTTAGCCGTGCTGTCTCTGATGTCCATGCACACACCATAAGAGATAGGCGGCATGTTGATAGGCATTGGAGCCATGACTCCAAGTCTTTACAGGACTTGGGGGCAGTACTGAGATCCAATCAGAGATGTGCAGGTTAGTAGTCTAGTTACAGACAGACAACTTCCATACACCATTATAGAGTTGATGAGTGCAGCGTGTGGCCTGCTTGGCTGCAAGACAACTTACAGTGTCTGCACAGTGACATAGAGCATAGGGATCAGGAGCAGACAGTGCTGCTCACATTCTTGGTTGTCCACATAATATCCCTATAATACTGGAATCTGTAACTGCATCTTTGTTTTACATCTGGAGTTCATGTTGACCATTTCGGTGGAGAGTCTGGATATAAGGGGGACTGTAATAATACAGCTATACACAGATGACACACTGTTCCAGAGATCACATCCTGGTCACCACTGCAACTAAGGCCAGTACTACTGGGTATACCCTTTCATACTGTGTTGGCCATCGACGTTTCTTAGGCTACACCCTGGAATGCCTCACCATTACTATCCATAAGTGGATGACAGAGCACCCTGTATGTCCAGGGCCATTATCCAGCCAGTGCACGCAAAGTATTGATTTTCCTGTACTTATTCCAAAATGCAGTGACATCCCTTCCACAGACAGTATCAAGAAATTACAGTACGCATGGCAAGCATTCATGAAATGGCAGCTGTAACTTGCCACTGGATCTTTGTGATTTTTGGCTCTCCCTAGCCTGTCAACTGCAAAAGTGGATACTGCATCCATCTGCCATGACCCTTAACCATGTAATAGAATAACTGTCACCTGCCACTTTTCCATATCCTGCTGGTGCAAGTGACGACTGTGCCCTATACACACACTAAACTGAGTGGCTAAAGTAACGGCTGATGCACTGCATTTCCAGTCATTGCACTGTAGCACAGCCTGGGTGAAATATTGCTTGCTTCAGTTTTATTGTGTGTTATTTGTGTCATGACCCATAGTTGAGGCCCAAATGCTGCCTTTTTGTCAGTGTTTCAATGTAGTACACCCACCTCTGTCTTGTATGAGGTACTAGTGAGGCCTGTTATTCTGACTCTGGACCGAACTACTTTCCTGCTGCAGCAGGTCTCCTTTAATATTATGTTATACCTTCTTGTACTTTGCCAACATACCACAAATATTTGGCGCATGTTTCCTCTGCGTACTGTAGTGTGCTTTCATATGTTTTCAAGTAGAGTAACTATCCCTTTAGGACTCCATACACACATTTAATAATGTTCCCTATCTGAGAATGTGCAGTGTTGTAAACCATTTCAGTCTTGGTTTGTGGATTTTGGTGTGGGGGGTGGAACATCGTCTACGGTTCCAAGGAATGTCCAGCATCACCTGCAGTGTACAGCAGTGGACACCATTATATGTGGTCTGCTGCTTGCTTAAATGAGAATCTTACATACTGGTGCATATAAACTTCTCAACTAGATGACCCTGTGGGAAGCTACTCCACATGAAACGTTGGTAGAGTTCATTTGTTTGCCAGATGTGGGATTAATGGAAATTGCCTAAGTGGTGCAAATTGTGTACAATATCCTGTATATTGCACACCATCTGGCACTTGATGGAGCAGAAGCCCTTCCTGTTGTTGTACTTGACCTGTGTGGAGCAGGTGTGGTCCTTGTTAGTGTTGAATGTGTAATTAATGGTTCCCAGAGCCTTAAGGAAATGGACTGTGTTGGAAAATACCCACATGGTGTTGGTTCTGTGCTCTGTTGCCCAAGCAAGCCAAATTCTCATCCGCATGCTGCAACATCACATCAAGGAACTGAAGCCTGAAGATTCCTTGTTTATCCCCTGTGGAACACTGAGAGGTTCCTATAACATGGATGATTAATGCTACACATACCTTTATGTCCACAGGAATGGGCAGTCCACATATCCCCCTTAACTCCATGTGTGGGCAAAACATATCTACTAACTCTTGTGGTCTACCTAGCCATGCAATATTGGTAAGCAATATTCTGGTCTTGGAGGTGATGGCTAGTTCAGCACTGGTGGAGCCATCTGTGCTGCAGAAGGTGACAATATGCAACATTGCAGTAATTGACTCCTAAAGTGGCCCCATCTGTTGTTTTAGCTATAGTTGCTGCTGTCGCTAACATTGTGTCTTTAGTCTAACTGCTGTATGCCAAAAGTTCATGGTGCTCAAAATGCATGAATGCCACAACTCAGAGTGAGGACTTTATACCTCTCAGTAAATATTTTATATTCTGACTCTCTCTACCATGTTTCCTAATGTTTGCATATGCAGTAAAGCCCATTTGTAGGTGTGCTGCCATTGGTATATCATTATGCAGTCATTTGCATAGCTTACATACCATGCTACTTCTGTAATGTGACTGCAGTTGTGGCTCGCATTGCCTCTTGTCTGTCACTCCTATTTATGATATTTCATTTAATACTTTGTTTTAAATGTTTCTGAGTACTCCATCTTGCATATTTTCTTTTGGCAGGATGCTGTCCTTTGTGTGTGTTAACCAAATGAATACTTTCTGCATAGCAACTGTATGTCTTCTGTGCCAGTGAATTGGCATTTCTAATGTCCTAGTAGAGTCAAGGACATTTTCTAACAAAAACTTGGGTTCAAGTAATGTGATTTCTTCTGACTGTTCCTGAACTACAGTTTTGAGTACTTTACTTTTTGACCAGTATTTGGGAAGTCACAAATTTTCTGCAAGAGATCTTGATCTCATATAATTCTTGTGCTTCTTGTACTGCGCTTCTGAATTTGAATTGTATTGAAAGTTTGTGTGGGGGTTGAAAATATTTCTCTCTCTTATCTCTGCTTGTCAGCAAATGTATCTCCTGATCTGACATTGGTTGTTAAGATTTAGTATATGTGGTCTCTAGCGCGTCTATATCACATAATCGAAGTGTAAAAACTCCAAATGTGAAATCATCAAACCCATAACTTCGAAAGCTGAATACTCCGAAGACTAAGAACAGCAATTTTTTTCAAAGTGAAAAAAATCGCTGTTCCAGTACAAAACCTGAAACAAACGAACACTACAAACTATTTCTAATGTTGTGGGCTTCGGGCTTCACCCCCCCCCCACACCCCTACTTAAATATACCAACTCCGAGATCGCACCACAGTGGAGGAAATAGCAAAGTTGTGGAAACGGCCCACTGAATTCTTTCCCTGGGAAAGAATTCAATGTTCCGCGGCTTCGGTATTTTCAGTCTTCAAACTTCCGAGTTCGAGGTTGTGGCGTTCGAGGTTCTCAGCTTTCGAGCTTCCGATATACACCCGTCTCTAGCCGTATGTCGCAATAACACTCTTAATGTTGCATTTGTTGATCTATTTAATGCAGTTTCATAGATATGAATCTTACAACCAATCTTTTTCATAGCCATCTTAAGCAGTGCATGTCAGAGTCAGTGCCAGGAAAATATTTCAAGAAACACAACTCTGATTTTAATTTTGTATTATTAGAAACAGAGTGTTTATGTTCTGTACTTCATGGCTGTTTTATTTGCATTTCATGTAGTGTAGTATGAATCCCTTTTACTTTCCTAACCCAACTGTGGGTTGGTTCTTTTAAGTCACACTTACTTTTTAGTAGTTCAAAAAGAAGATGTCGCTGCTGTCCAGAGGTCCAAATCCAGAAGAAAACCCAAAATATGTAGAAAAAACAGGATAGGACCACCACGAAAATATATAACATGTAACAAAATTTATTTCATAGAATAAAATAAGCGCTTTTGCGTGCTTCTTCAGATTTCACTAAAACATTTTAAAACCATTGGTTATATATATTTCTATTTAATTAAGGACACCTGATGCAATCAGTCATTAAGTAATCATCAGTTCATCTCATTCAATTAAATATCAGCTAAAAAATAGCTGATACAAACTAAGTTAAACATGTTATTTTATCTCGTCATTTGATGGCTATCTCTTAATACCTATAAAAAACTTTATTAAATTTATATAGTACACCTTATAAAGATATGAGGGACTATATTTCTATCTCTAAAACATCAAAAACTACATTTCTCATATAAAAACAACAGAAAAAAATATAATCATTGTATGTAAACAACCATAGAGACGTGTCACAACCTCAGATATATTCATTGCTACTATGATAAAATATATACAACATTTCCTGGTCTAACAAATTATATAACATTTAATTACATTTTCACTATCAATTAAATAACCTAATCTAAATAAATACTTTTTAGTAGCTCTTGCTTGTAGTTCTGTGTTTATGGCCTCAGACAAATTGATGATAATCTGGACTATTCACAAAACTTACAGTATTATAATTCTGTTTTTTTTTTCATCCTCATGAAACCTAACCTGATGATGCCACTGCTTGCACCCAGATGGCCTGATTATTCCACAGGGATGAGAGATGGGCATTTCCAGTTAAGGAAAGAACCCTCTGGCCTGTATGTTCTTGCTCTGGAAGCACAGTAATCTCATTTGCTCCCCCAGCAGAATCAGGTGGTAGGGTGCAGGCCAGCTTACTGGACTTGTGGGTGGGTCTGCTTCCCCCGGTGGAGCATCCCCTACTGAGTTGCTCTCTGAGCTCTACTGTATGCTGCCGCTGCCTGGAGCATGCTCCTACATGATGGATCATGCTGCATGTGCCACTGCTCAGTGGCAGCAAGTGCTTTCTAGGCCTATGCTCCACTGATGAAATACCCGGTGCTCCTGCTAAGTTTCATCAAAATGGCAAGCTGGAACTTCCATCCTCCATCCTGTGTGGGTGAGCCAGCACTGATCACTCACTTGTGTCCCTTTTTGGCCAGCTCCTACAGATGCCTGTTCTGCTATTCAAACTCTGGTTATCTTAGCCATCATCAGGGGGTTTATCCCTCTGTGTCACAGAGTTAATTTCAAATAATTTAATTTGTTTGACCTCATCATCGATTTCTTGCTATCACATTTCTGTGAAGAATTTTTTTTTTTTTTACTTGGACAAGGCATAGCATAGTCCTTTTGTAAAAGACATAAAAGGGAGATACACATGAAGTGGTAAGAGCACAACTTCAATTATTTGGGTTTTTGTTAAAAAAAAAAAAAGTGACACTCGAATTGTAGGCACTTCAAAGAAAATTCTTTACTTTAGTTAACTCAATACTGAGCTGCATGTTTTCTCATATCAAGAGAAAAAAAAATAACCATCCAAGAACACAGTACAGTTTTCAAAGTCAATTCTAAATTAAATTTTCAGAATATTGTTCAACTATACCCAATCAAAAGCTGTATGATAAATTGCTACATGAGTTATTCAACAGGCATCAGCTATGCTAAACTCATCCTGAATTGTCACCAACAGCTCTCACTTCTTTACCAAGTCATTCATAGGCTTGCGGTGTTGGCCTGTGGTGAAACAGGCATCTTAAAAGGGTCTTGGGAGAAAACCTTTTAATGCTTCTGCACTTTGGAGCTTAGCACCCAAAACACTGTACACACCTCTACATTTCCACAGAGCTTATTTCAGAGTTTAACTTAGTCAGTGTCACTTAGATCTTTTATGTGGTGCTGATTTTTGGCAGCCTCCATAACTCTAGTTCTGCATGCCAGATATGACATGAGTGTTACAGTGGACATTCAACATTCAGTTGTCTCAATCCCTGTATACTCTCAACTTTTCCATACTTATCACCTTAGTCTGCAGACATTATCTGCTCTGTTGGATACAGTCTGCCTCAGTCCCTTCAGGCTGATCCTTCATTATACCTCTGCCATTGGTCACTGTCATCATGAACGCCTACTCCCTGGGGTGGAGGGCATTTTGAGGGGAGAGTAGTTGATGGGAAGTACTGATGATAAGAGATTTTTGTTCACATCAGTGTCCTGTAGATGGGGGGGGGGTGAAATCCTAGTATTGCAGGCTCTACAGGACTTCCGCTCCTGGGGTGTGATCTCTGTCCACATGGACAACAGATCAGTTGTCTAGTACGTCAACAAGCAAAGAGGAACCCTATCATACCTGCCGTGCTGGGAGGCCCTGAGTTTGTGACAATGGGTGATAACTTCACAATGCTTTCCAATTACAACACATTTTCCAGGTTGCTCCAACCTGTTAATGGACAGGCTTAACCAGTGCATTTTGATGCTTCATGAGTGGCCCTAAATCTGGCAGTAATGCATGTGATTTTTTGCTGCTGAAGGCAAGTGTGTTGTAACCTCTCTGACTCACCAACCAATATTCAATGCAGTGGATAACTTGCCCTTACCCCCCTCCACAGGGAAGGACACTTGCCCTCACCCCCCACAGGGAAGGACACCCAGGGATATCTGTGGTCCATCATTGCACATATAGTCTCTTTTACACCTTCCCTCCTCTCCCTCTAATGACCAAATTCCTATAGAAAGTATCACTGTAAGAAGGCTTCAGTCCTTCTCATTGCCTCCTTTTGGCTCAGGCAGATTTGGTTCCCCATGCTTTGGCCTCACCTTGAAAAACCGTCCTGGATCCTAGATTCCCTTCCAGATTTTTTTGCCACACCAGTCCGGCAAGTTTCACCTGAACAATGTCTCCCTGAAACTAACCAATTTCTTTTTCTAATTCCAATGATTGCCAGTGAGTCATCCTTCTCTACTAGGGTTGATCAGATCCTCTCTGTCTTACAGAAGGACACCACTTGAAAACTTTACAACAGCAAATGGGAAATGTTTTCACTTTGTGTGGTGCATCAGTGACTTAACTCCTACTCTGCATCCTGTTTCCTCAGTTCTTAGTTTCTGTCTACTTATAATTTGACTCCGCTTCTGGTTACTGCACTATCACAGTTCATCTAATTTTCACCAAGGGTTTAACTCCACTTCTTTAGTCTCACAAAATGCATGTAGAACCTTTCCAAAAGATACCATTCTTCTTAGACTACCCACAGACACCCTTCTACACTAGGATTTAAATTTGGTTTTACAGGCTCTTATCCAAGCTCTCTGGTGAACCTGCCTCTTTCCGGAACTTGAATAACTGTCGTGGAAAACTTTGTTCCTTGTTTCTGTTATTTCAGCAATAAGAATATCAGAACTACACACTCTCTGTCTCTAGCAAATCCCCTTACTTAGTGCTTCATAAAAAGAGAGATTCATTCAGACATAACCCATCCTTTTTACGTAAGGTTGTCTCTGAATCATCATTGAACTAGAGTATTTATCTACCAGTTTATTTTCTTAATCATACCAACATGGGTAACAAAATCTCTAGTCACTAAACATTAACAATTGCATCATAACATAATTATCTCTTTTCAAAAACTGAAGAGAATTATTGACCTCAATGATGTATTTATGCATCTATAGCCTATAAGCTGTAACACAAAATTTAAATGAAATAATAATGTTTTAGAGCTACTTTTCCACTGCTTAAATACAATATACTATGGAATCTGAAGTGTAACAAATCAGGATTACTTGAGCAATTAAGACTACAACTAGCTTTGAGTAAAGGCTTTGTCTTTACCTTAAATCAAATGAATGATCTTTTTTCAGTATCATCTTAAACAATAATGCTAGAGAAAAAATATTTTGTAAATAGATTTTAACACTTCAGGGAGAAAAGTCTGCCTCTGTAGTACATAATTTATTTGATGTATGTATATATATATATATATATATATATATGTGTGTGTGTCTGTGTGTGTGTCTCTCTCTCCACACACACACACACACACACATATATATATATATATATATATATATATATATTATATATATATATATATGTGTCTGTGTGTACGCACATACACACACACATATATTTTGTTTTTCATTTATTATTTTATTTATTTAACATTTGTTTTCGGGGATAGTCGATTGGACTGCAAGTGTCTGTTTTCAACGGAGTCCTGGAGAAAAAAGCTCCATACAGTAAGCAGAGTAAAGAGTAATACATAGCAGCATTAGGTTACAAAGTTAACATGGTAATGACAGGTAGGAGACATGCCTTATGAAGGTATCAATTTAGGAATACAAGTTGAAGTACAAGTTTTTGAGCATAGCACAATCATGGATCAGCATTGGTACACTGTATGTACAGGCAATAACATACAGGTTTCTGAGCATAGCACATTCATGAATCAACATAGGTTCAGTATATATGCAAGCAATAGCATAGTAAGAACATGTTTGCAATATAAAAATAGATATATTGTGCATAAGTAGAGTACAGTAATGTTTACAATGTATACAATAAATACATTAAGCATCAGTAGAGCACAATACTTGTTTTCCCAGAAGTGAGGGGAATAGAGCCTACATTGGGGATAGGCTTCAGAGGGGTCCATTGCAGTTGCATAAATGGATGGTGTGGAGGTGTGATTTAAGGAGCTTTTTAAAAGTTGAGGCACAATTTTATAATCTGAAGTCAGGTGGCAGGGTGTTCCATGTTTTTGCAACTTCATTAGGGAAGAGAGATTCCCTGGATCTGTTTTTACATGGAATATTTTTGACCAGAGCTTTGTTACTGGACCGTAATTGTCTGTCTGAATTATAGAAATTTAGGAGGCCAGTCAGGGCAGGGGTTTTCTCTGGATAGTAAAGGATTTGGTGTGCTAGGTTAAGTTGGTGGTATTGTAATAAGTTGCGGAGTTCTAGCCAGTGTAATGTGTGTAGGGAGTGGCAGTGGTGGGAGCGGGATTTGGCATTTGCTGCGAACCTGGCTGTTTTCTTGTAACATATGGAAAGTTTGTTCAGGTCAGTTTTATTGAGGTTCATTAGCACTGGGGACGCATAAAGTAATGTTGATAAGCGATGAGTCCTGGCTATGGTGATTCTAGCTTCAGAGGTTAGGTACCTTTTGCTGCGGTAGAGGGTCCCTAGCTTTTTGTGGATTTTTGAGATGGTTAGAGAAATGTGTTGTATTTTAGTTGCAGGCCTCTGGGACTGGGGAGATGAGGGTTTTGTTGGTTGAGAGGATGGAGAAGGTGAGGTCATTGGTGGGAGGAAAAGCATACGTTGTGGGTTTTTTGCGTTTAATATAATTTGATATTTATTTAGTCAATGTTCTAGCTCTGTGAAGGATTCTTGCGTTTTCTGTTGGAGGAGTTGTATATTGGGTGCAGAGCAGATCAGGGTTGTATCATCAGCTTATTGGACTATTTCAGCTTTTGTGGTTGCTGTGTGAAGTTGGTTTGTAAAAATATTAAAAAGGAGGGGGCCAAGAATTGACCCTTGTGGTACCCCAAGGGTGACTGGGAGTGGAGGGATAGGGATTTAAGCCAGTTGACAGACTGGAGACGTTTGCTTGGGTAACTGCTGAACCAGAGCAGGGTGGGTCGATGTTTAGTTCATAGAGGCTGGTTAAGAGTTTATTGTGGGAGACTGTGTCAAATGCTTTCGATAAGTCAAGAAAGGTAGCAGAGACTAGTTTTCCTTGGATCCTGTGTGAGTTTATAGTGTTGGTGAAGTTAATCGGGGCAGTGGTGTTGCTATGGGATGGGGGGAAGTCGTGTTGAGTTTTGGGCAATAGGTTGTTGGAGAGGAGGTAGGTAAGGAGTTAGTGATGGATACACCTTTCTAGAATCTTAGATAGAGGAGACAGGATTGCAGTGGGTCATTAGTTGGAGAGGTCAGAGGAGGAGCCGCCTTTGTGTAGGGAAATGATAAATGAGTTTTTCCACAAAGCTGTAAGGGTGTGTTCAGTGATGGATCTATTTATTAGTAAAGAAATGGGGTATGCTATGGCCCTGGATGCTAGTTGAAGGTATTTGGTGGGGAGATTGTCTGCAGGGAGGGTGGTAGGTTTGAGTTTTATGAGTTTTTGAATGGTTGAAACTGGTACTGGTTTGAGTGAGAAGTCGGTAGTGTTTGATTGGACTTTGGGGGGTTGTGGGGGGGGACCTGTGTTGTTTGAGTTTAAGAATAGAGGAGTTAAAGTAGTTATTGAAACTGGTTGCTAAGTCTAAGTTTGGACCTTCTAGATTTGGTGGGGATGTGGTGGTTTTTCTTGGCTGTAGGATGTTGTTCACTGCTGCCCAGAATTTGTTTGGGTTTTTACTGTGTTTCTTTTGTAGGGAGATGTAGTGATTGTTTGTCGATCTTAATTTTTTTTGCCTTGTTTCTAAGTTCAAGAAAGGCTTGTCTAGTAGTTGGTGGGTGTTCTGTATTGGCAGCAATTTTTCCTAGCTTTGTCCCTGTCCTTGAGTAAGGGACGTGTGGTTTTCTGAAGCCAAGGAGTGGGGTTACTACGAATCCTAATGGTTCTGATTAGGGCTAGATGGTTGAGGATATTTAGAAATGTGGTGTTAAAATATTCAACTGCTTTGTATAGAGGGAAGATTTTGATGGGAGACCAGTTGCAGTGTCTTAAGGCTTCTAAGAATTGATCTGTGGGGAAGTTTTATGGGAGAGTGTTTGTAGTAGGGAGGAGGAATTGTTAGATTTGAGTTTGTGTCTAAGGATGAAGGTGGGATTGTGGTCAGTGAAATAGTTGAGTAGTGTACCACACTGTTGGGCATTGTTGGACTGGTTGGAGAGGCTCCAATGTAGTATGGATTCCCATTTTGTGGATTTATCAATGCGTATGGGTGATTTTATTAGTTGGATGAAATTATATAGGTTAATATGGTTGGTGGGTGTTCGAGAGTGGATAGAATTCCAGTCAGTGTTTACATCACCTAGTATTAATGTTTCTTGGCTGAGGGAGTGGGAAGCTGAGTGTAGTATTGACTCTGCGGTGGCCAGGTTGTCACCTGGGGGTATATAGATACTGAGTAAGTTTAGTTGCTTGTGCTGGTTTGAAAGGAGTTTAGCAAATAAGTTTTTTAATTATTGAAGTTAGGATGTTCTTTTTGTAGAAGCTGGAGTTTTAAGTTAGTTTTATAAAGTAGGACAATACCTCCGCCTCTTTTATGTATTCTGTCTGCCCTAAGAATGTCATATCCAGATGGGGTTATGAAGTTATCTTTGATATAAGGCTTAAGCTATGTCTCTGTAACGAGTATCATGTTGGGGTTATATAAAGAGATGGTGGAATGCAGTTCTTCTATTTTGTTCATAATACTGCAAATATTCAGATTGAGTATTAGTAGGTCAGTGGGTTTATGCTTAAATGATGGGTTGGGGTTGCATGTGTTATTTGAGGTGGTTACTGGGCCAGGGTTGGGGTGGATATCATCACCTAGTAGTAACTGAGCTGCTATATTAGTTATAGTTTTGAGGTATAGTGTTATTAGGGTGTGGAATCTGAGACGTGGCTGTTTTCTGGATTGTGGGTCATAAGAAATAGGCACAGAGAATTGAATGAAAATTTAGGTACGGATGGCTGGGGGTGCTGTCATAAATCTGGGGGGATAATAGTGGTAAGGGGTAGGGTGGGGGGATTTAAGGAAATGTTGCTTGGTGAGTGAGTAGTGATAGGAAATGCAGATAGCTGCTAAGGAGAGACTTGTGAGGAGGGATACTAAGTAGGGGAGTATAGTGATATTGGGAGTGCAGGGTATGAGACATAGTGGTGGTGGCTATAATTTGGAGAAAGGGGGTTTGTGTTGTAGACTAGGGTGTGGGTAGAGCAGAATATGGGTTAAATATAAGGGGAGTAGTAGGAGTAGTTTGAGATAAGAGTGAGAGGAGAAGAGGGGTGGTTTACTTAGTCATGTTAGGTGTGACCTAGAGTAGGTGTTAGTGTATGGGTTTTTAGTAGTGTATGATTGGCTTGGGCTGTGGGTGTGGTTTAGAGTCACTTGATATGGAGTTGGGGTAAATCTGTGGGTAGTAGGGGAGGTTGGGGAATGGGGGAAGGGTTGGGGAACGGAGTGAGCCCGAGCATGAGCGAGGGCGAATGGAGCGGGGTTGCACTGAATAGTGCAGGTGAATGCAAAAAACTATCTGTATGCTTGTCTATAGAGTGTATGCTTGCATATAGATATATATGCATATATAGATATAAAAAGCTATCAACTGTCCAAAATGTGGTTGCAGTATGACCAAACCTTGTTGCAAAAGAAGCCCAAAAACTGTCCACTCATTTAAGTATTAAATTTATACCTCTCAAGAAACTGTTTTATACTCAGTTCGTGACTATTAATGCACATCTTACTCCAGCAAAAATAGCTTCCTTTAACTTCACAACCAAACTCTCTTCTAAAACCTGTAATTTAAACAAAGCTGATATACTCCATATTTTGTAGAATTGCACATATTATAGATGTATTCTAAACAACTGTGTATTATTACTAAATCACAAATGACTTGGATAATATCAAAATTCTTTGACATGGAAATCTGTTATTCTTTGTATTCCTCCATAAAGAATAACCACTTTGGATTTTAGAACACTAATAAAAGTATTTATCTTAGTTAACCAGTTTCGGTTTTAGAATACTAATACATTTATTTACCCCTAGTTACATTTTATGTCTCAAAAATTGGTTAGGTTTAAAACTAATTGATTGTAATGCATTTAAAAATGTGACTTTGGAGTCCACAAATTCTTGTAAAATATCAGGTTATGGAAAGAAAAATAAATCCTTACTAATTAAATGCTGGGGCAATTTCTAAAAGTTTTGACTTAATTACTTTTTTGTATGTCAACTACATAACCGTGTTTATAAATATTAACTTTATCATTTGTTGTTAATGTTAACAGTTATATTAGCTTATCTCATGTTTATTGCATGACAGAGATTTGAGTATTAGTCATTATACAGTGACTGATCATTAGCATTCATTAACTAGCACGCTGATTGGACAGCCCAACACCAGCGTGCCCATTGTAAATCGAGCATATACCAATAGAAAAAAAATCCGGTCACTAAATTACCATTGAGCAACCAGACTTTTTTTTTTTTATTGGTGTATGGTAGATGGGCATTAGTCTGAAACTGAAAAGCGTTTCATTATTTTGTGACTTTGTCCGTCATAAAATTTGTGGTTTTCTGACAAATCACTGAGGAACGAAATTGCTAAATAATGACATACATTTCAGTTTCAGACTTCATTTCCTTCAGACAATGCACAATTATTCTCACAGATTTCTTAGTTTATAAGAGCAACAACATTAACAATTGTCCCCTCCTTTATTTATGCTTTGTCCCCATTTCTTGAAGTAAAAGGTCAAGAGGTACATACGAGAGCATAGAAAATACAAGGAAAATCAGGTACATTCTGCAAAACTAAAGAAACATACTTGATTTTCTTTTGTATTTTCCCTTATCTCTCTCATACCTCTAAACTCTCCAGAGGTTACAGTTTTTTTTCCTTTAAAAAAAGTAGCAGAGGAGATCTGCCTTTCTCTGCTGCTTGCTTTCTAAAGCACTGATGTACTTTGTAAGTGTGGGAACGTTAGTCCCATACGCATGTGCAGTACATCATCAAAGGACAGAATTCAGAAACAATGAGGAAGAACACCATGGCGCCATTATACAAAAACGTTATTTAAGAAAAATTATTTATTTCTTAAATAATGTCATTGTATAATTGTAATAACCCATGGCTAGGTGTGGGTGTGGGTAATGCTGGATTTACCCACGGTTGACTTTGTTTGGTCACTCAGGCTTCTCCTGACCAAACCATGCCAACAGTGGGTATATCCAGCATTACCCACACCAAGCCATGAGTTACTGCTATAATAAGCTACAAAAGTTAAACATTGCTTTTGTACATTTTATATGGATTTTTTTTTTGTAGATAGCCATAATATTTAATATAGGTATCGCATTCTAAATATATTACCTAGAGTTCATAGATTTTATATATTCATCTTTTGTCTTTGCAATAAAATGTGTTTTGGTAAAGAAAAATGGTGAATTTCTACTGCTTCCATTGAATTGTTCATAGGCATTTTGTTTTTCCCTATATGATACAAAAAGATTTCCATAAGGATAACTGGCTGTTAGTCTCCTTTTCATCTGCTAAGGTAGGCTCCATAGTGTCCAAAGTTAGTCTGTCCAGATAGTTGTTGGACTACATAATTCACACACAGTCCATCAATAATAAATCTCACAACTTAAGGACTAAGGTCAATTCTACAAGATCAATTGCTGCTTATCATAGGATGATAGGAGCTTACTAGCTAACAGCCCTAGAGCCTTTTTAAGCCTAGCCATTTTCCCAATTATTAATGCCCATGAGATCGAACGGCTTTGATGTATGCCTTTGGCTTATGGCATCTAAAGATTACCCTGTCCATAAGAGTCACAGGCAGAAAGCTAGCTGTGAATTTGCGATTTTCCATCCACTGGTCCAAACTGGGTTTGAATAGGGCTTGGGAAGAGCTCTGTTTTACATGAATGGGGAGTTAGTCCCAGGAAAGGAGTAATCTCTGAGACACATATCTGTCTGTCTAACATGTTTTGCATATGTCACAAACGAGGTTTAGATTCTTAGATTGGGTAGTTCTAGTACTTTTTGTTTTGTGAATGTGTAGCAGATCCCTCAGCTGGATTGAAGAATTCCTTGTAAGTTAGACATAGATCACCCCCTCCAGTAGTCTGTAGAAGGCGGAGTACAGGGAAATGGCTTTGAGGTGGTCTGTATAGGACATATTATTTACACCCTGTATTGTTTTAGTAAAGAACATCTTTGAATGCTCCAGCTTTTGCAGATGCCTGGTCAGGTGCATGCCAAAGGGTTCATTTTACTCGGTTATTGGTCTAATGAAGGATGAGTATAGTGAGACTATGATCTCCTTACATCTGGATGCTGTGCCCTTTTGCACTACATAGAAGGATTTTCTCGCTACCATGGACACATGATAATCAAAGTTCAAACTGCTGTCAACTTGAGTTTGCAAGTCCCTTACCACTGTGTCTAGTCTTAGGGGAGTGTTATTAATGTTGTAATTTGCAGGGATGGTTGTCTTCCCAAAGGGTATATTTATGCATTTTTTTTTGCATTAAGTTGTAGGCCATGGTTCTGTCACCAGTTATTTGTCTGTGTCAGACTGCCATGGCCCTCCTCCGAATTGCATCTGTTGATAACATTTGTGTTGCAGCAGTCTGGTCAACAGTGCTTACCTTCCTCAAACATTTTGAACTAGATATAATTTCTAGATCCAGACCCTCCTTTGGATCTACCATTCTGAAGGGTATCTGTCATGATGCCACCCAGGGTCGCAAGTAGTTGAGGATTCTGTGTCATCACTCAAGTGGATGAAGGGGAGAATGTAGGACATGGAAGTTATATACTTACCAGAATGCTGGATCCTTACTGTCTCACTGTCTTTTTGTGTCTGTTCCCCACTGCAAATAGTCACTTCAGTATCTCCAGGTAGACCTTAGTCTGAAGCTGTCTCTCCAGTTCTTCTTTTCTAAATCTGTATCTTTATTTTTTGCTCTTAGGGGGAAAATTCAGTCTAAGGGACTGGAAGGATACAGGTGCATTGTGGGCTAGGGGAGATCTTGAGCACTTGTAGTATTTATAGTGGAAAAGTTGCCAGCTCACATCTGCCACATGGGCAAATATTCATCAGTCAAAGTGGATGAAGTGGGACAGTAAAGATCCAGCATTATGACATGTACATGACATCCATTTCCAGCACGTCTGAGTAGACTTCACAATGTGGACCGGTATTGTTTGGTGTAAAGGACATTTGTAAGATTCTGCAGTGATTACTTTCTAGCAGTACTTCATCATACCACAGAAACCTGAAGTTTCAGCTATACATGCTAGTTTACAAATATTCCAGGGCATCTCTTCTCAAATGTTAGACTCTTTCACTGAGCTGCCATAGGTCACAACCCTACTTTACAGTGGTTCTTGCAGCAGCATCTGTTGGAATCCACAGTATGTAGGCACAGCTGTTCATGTGGTAATGCTCCAGTGCTAAGTGTATGTGAGGCATCATATGAAGCATCATGAGGTTATCAATCATCAGCCAGAAGTTGATAGAAGGTGACCGATATATGGGTTCCTCATAAGTGATTATTGTCATATGACTATGTGATTGATTACAACATATAGAGAGAAAGTTCTGAAGACCAGAAACCAGTGTCGCATCTTCAGCATTCTTTCAGATTTAAATTAAAATAAATGTACATAGCTTTGTAGGCGCAGCAAAATGCACTATGGATCATTCAACCAAAAGTGTTCCCCATTTTTTTCTTTTTCAGATTTTTCTGTTTCATGATCTGATGGTGAGTGTAACTGAAACCTGTGTTAACAGTGGGATTAATTTTTTTACATAAGGAATGATGATAGATATAAAAGGCACAACTTATTCTCTGTCTTACACTTGGAACTGTTTTATATTGTAGTCAGTTTTAGAAACATAATTATGTCCTAAATATCCTAAATGGGATATAATTTCTATGACCACCACTACTTATTTATTTGTTTAATTTATTTGCCTTATATTTTGTGTTGAGGCTTTTAGCATTTTTAATAGTAATTTTTATTGTTTTAAGCAAACTGCATCACATAGGGAGGGGGTACACCACAGTTTTAATTTTTATGATTTTTTTCAGTGTATGGCCTTCTCTCTTTAATTTTTTAGTAGTGTATCTGTCCCATTTTGACAGATTTGTTCCTCATAAAGTCAGCTTTCCTCTTTTGTAGCCAGCTGCATAGTATAAAGGATTAAGGCCTTGCCTGTATTCCAGACTACCCATGAGTGACTATTGATGTTGGCTCTGGAGAAGCCAGGTAGGAAAGGTGGAGGTTTGTGGTTGATACTGGCTGTTCTACCTGCAGATGAGATAGTTCAGTCTATTGGACCATTGATGCCCACTGCTGAGGTGGGGTGCCAAAGCAAGGCAGCATGAAGGGCCAAATCATATGCTTCATCAAGCAGTGCTCAACGTAGTTGGGATTAAGCACATGCAGAATTATGCTTGTGCCATTTGGGTTGATGTTTTGAGATTATTTATGTCAGGCTAGTATAAAATAAAAAGAGTTTGGAGAAGGCATATAAACCTGTGATAGCTACCAGTGTGAAAATTCCCAAGATGAAAAGGAAGAGAAGAACTGATAAACGAATCAGGGAGCGAAATATAAGCAAAACAAACTCCCCCTCTTTTGGGACAGAAGCGCTTATCATAAATAAAAGCTGATTTATTCTGATTGCTAATTGTGCTGGAGTTTTTCTTCACTGCTTTTACAGAAGAGAAATTAACATCTGAAGTTTTGTACAGTTTATTACTGTTGCTTTTCATTCCAAGTTTAAGAGTTTGTATTTTTCATTTTTCTCAAATAACAAGGAAGTTAATGCAGTCTGCTATTTTCACTCTAGGGGCAGCTATATCCTTGCATCTCTGCTGTGGTTTATGCACTTATAAGTCCTGTGACTCATTCTTGGTGTACCCAGGGTTCTTGAATGATGTGGATTTACCAGAGCCATTGGTGATCTTTGTCGTTTAACGTATAGGTTAAAGGGATAGGTTACTTGACTGAATGTAACTCAACTTGATGGAAAAAAAAGTGTGCCTAATGGTAAACTTGGTTTTATTAAGTAGGAACTGGTAGTTGCTTTGTCCCCACAGAAAAAATGTTGTGTAATCTCAGCTGCATTACACACTGTTGATTAACTTAGATCCCTGGGCAGACGGATTAGTCTGGCTGGTCAGCATTATTAATCTATTTTAATCTATTTTAAAGCTTTTATATTATGTTCTATTGTTTTATGGACTGTTCCAGAGCTGTCATACACTGTATTCATTCTATCAGGTGTGTGTGTGTGTGTGTGTGTGTGTGTGTGTGTGTGTGTGTGTGTGTGTGTGTGTGTGTGTGTGTGTGTGTAGGGGGTGTACACATAGACACACACACACACTGATTCAGTATTCTCTTTAGTTTACATCTGAAACAGCTGTGTCTATGTTGTCTTTCAAACTCAACTTTTTGAATGGTTTCAAAGAACTTGGCTATTTCTGAGATATGATTATTACAGTATCACCTGTGTGGCCACTGTTTTTGAGAGGTTGCACTTGCCCCTATCTGCATGGAAAAATTACAGCAATTTTTTCAAAATCAAAATTAAAAACTAAAACAAAAGAAAGAGTAGTTGTCATTGCAGAGTTTGCAAAATACTACATTATTTTACCGTATGTCTTTATTAATGAGCCTTTATTGTCACAAAGGCTTGGCATTTAATGTGATTCACAGTTAATTATTAATCCTTTGAGGTGTGTCAGGTTGCAAATAATGTACAGATTGCACTTATTTTGCCACACCTTTACCTTATTATCATCTTTGTGTAGACCATTTGTTTTTTATATTATGTTCTTAAGTACTGAATTTTTTTTAACTGAATGTTTGGATCATGCAGAAAGTATTGTGCATAATGTGTAACTGTAGCAGCAGTGGAAAAATCAAAACTGTCTTATCCTATCTCCTGCTCTTGAATGTCCTTTAAAAGTAGGAAACTTACCTTGGTTATTTTTTCCCCTTAGTCAGCTCCTTGGTGGCTGCCAGTAGAGAAGGTGTTTTGGCGACAGGTGAGTTTCCAAATTAATTGCTGGTTTGCACATACTGATTTGTAGTAGCAGACATTTTGACAGTGTTCAACATTTTGTAGACCTAAAACAACAGGACTGTGCCTGGCTTTTGGTTCTGCTTAGTTTAGCTGCATTTAATTAGGGCAGCTGTAGTAATTTTTACTGATTTCACCAGTTTTACAACTTTATCTTGTATCTTACTTTTTTTTCATGCTGTGGGGCTTAGAGAAAAGGCTTCTTTGTCTCCTTCAGTCAGTCTTTTCCAGATACAGGATTCAAAATGTCAACACACAGATTCATTTTGTAAGACCCTAAGCACTTAAGTTGTCTACTCTAGATTCTGTGTGCATTTGTGCTACCTATAACTTCACTGGTACGACAAAACAATTTGATGTGCATTTGTTTCCAATACTTGCAGTATTTTAAACCTAAAATAATTTGTTTCTTCTTGTGGAAGTGACCAAATCTAAGCAGACTGTTCAGTATTCCTTTACTATGTTTGTACAGAAATAAATGGTGAAGATCATTCTTAACAGTAGAATCAGTATGTGATCTACAGTGGCTGAGAACCTCTGAAACTCTCCAACATGCACTAAGACACAGACATGAACAGTTTATCTTTAGCAGACATATGCCACTGCTGGGCTGAGTTCAGCTCATACTTCCATGTATAGTGCCCAAGTTTAAACTAACTGTTTTGTCATGGGAAACCTTTGGGCAGTATAGAAATTCAGTAGCAAGAAATCAAACCTGTGAACTGTGGATTAAATTCAGATGTACATAATGGAAGGCTATGCTCATATAATATTTTCATTTATCTATACTTATACATTGCCAAACGTGCAAGTAAGAAACGTGCAAGTAAGACAAAACAAGAGTTAACTTAATCTTACATAACAGTGGTGAAAGAGTATGACTGCAAATTTTGATTATCCAAAGCAAAAGTAGGAAAATCCTGTCTCCCCCAGAGTTGCAACAACTTTGAGTAAGATGTAATAGGAAGAGCAGGAGACCCGCGTTGTATAAAGAGTGGGGGGGGGGGCTTTGTACCCCCCGAAAAACTAACACAACTTTTAGTTTGAATTTAGAAATTCAGATGAAGTGGGATTTGGAATGAATTTCATTTAAGTTTCATAGATCCAGGAAAAACAGATAATCCAAAATGAGCTATTAAAAAGTAGTTTCACAGTGACCCATTTAATGACATGCCCAATACATTTATTTAGCTATGTATGTAACATTTGTTTACTGGGAAAGTCCGACTGGGACAGAGCCCATTTTCAGCAGAGGCCTGGGGAGAATCACTCCAGACTCATGTCTTTATTGTAAGTAAACAGTTATTAAGTTCAAAACTGTTATGTATTTAAAAGATTGTTGGACAACACTAGGGTAGTAATTTAGTGGTTTGAAAAAAAAACTTTTATGTAATGCTGTTAAACAAGTTACATGCTTGGTTTGAAACATACGTTTTGAATCTTTTTAAGCAAAAATACTTCAGAAATAAGTAATAGGCACTAAGGATAAAAACTGAAAAATTAAAAATAATCAGTGGTCATTTATGGATGCTTTAAAATAAACCTAAGTATAACATGAAATACAGCATTAACTTTGTGTCTACTTTATTACTTCAGGAGTATGTAATTATGCTGTAATTTAATTTAAAGTAAAAAATCCAAACTTATACGCGGAAACACCAGTTTAATAGGACACAGCACAGAATCCCAACGACTAAGCGCTTTCACCATAACAATGGCTTCATCAGAGTACTGTTGGGTGGTACAAACATTTAAAAAATTCTATTACCCAGCCAATAAACATTCAATGACATCATCACAGTACTTTTAAATTTAAACAAACAAATGACAAACTATAGCACTAAATATTATCTACTCAAAATCGAAAATATATAATATGTAAAAAAATACGTTTTATCAAAAGATGTTAAAAAATTTAACCTGTACTTGAATTAAACTCAAACACAGATCTAAAAAATGTATAAGACCTTTTTATGTACAAAAAATGTGAAATACGTTCATATCTTAGTTGCTTTAGTGTTAAGCATAGGGAGAATGATAATGCGCCATATATACGGTGGGCTGATATTACATTTTTTCAAACTTGGCATGTTTGGATGCTCCTGTTCTGCTGGAGTCTGCTTATAATAATGGTTCCATTGTCTTGGCCCCTTGGTGACTTTTTTGACTGATCATAAGTCATATAAAGAGCGGGCATCCTTTGAGATTTGGAGTTTGTTTGACTATATAGAAATATTGCAAACTTATAAGTCTATTTAAATCTGTACTGGCCATTTGTTTTTCAAATGTGTGGCCTTGTTTATTGATGTGCAACATATGTTTTGTATTTTTCTATTGGAATGAAGGCCTTGCGGAGTCTTATGATTACATGTCATTAAGTTGCATTAACATTGGATAAGGGCCTGGGTTCTATGAGTGTATTATACTAGTTTGAATAAGTTATAATATTGCTTCCTTAGCAGGACTTGTATTATATTTTCTAACTATTCAAATAGGTTTCATAGACTAATAATACTTTTCCGATTGATTGGCATTAATATTTTTTATTTTATATCAACTTTTACGAGTTGAATATAGAATTAGGTTGTAAATCCTGTAGGTTACCAAGTCCAGTTACTATTGATAAACATTCTATAGGTCTTACATATACTTGTATACACATATATTGTCCATTTTTTTGCTAACATTCAGATCTTTACTGTGGGTCAGCTACTTTTTGGTTATTTCCAAGATGGATCTTATTACTATTCTTAAAGGATTATCTGTTAAAAATGACACTCATATATTTACATCTTTAGCTATCGACCAGTTGGATAATGGGACAGCTAAAAGTACTAAATATGAGTGTTGTATACAGTTTGATAATATCTATAAAAAAATGAAGGAGTTAAGGTCCAGTGTTTGGCATAGTAGGCTGCTTTCAGCCTATATTGAAAAAGACATTACTCCCAGGGGACTGAAGATTAGAATAAAACCTCTTGTTGGCCAACCTGATTCAGAATTATTGGAACAATGGTCTAAAATACAACAAAGCTCCACGATGGAGTTTGTTAAAGCCTTGCAAAATTTCCATCAACATGGAATTGACAGTTTAAATACAGAAGTATTACAAATGTGTCAGGATGCCAAATAATGGGAGGACAAACCGGAATATATGGAATGTTTGAGCAAATTAAGCAGTGATTTGTTAACAATGGAGAATGACTTTAGGTCCAAGAAAGTCAATAAGTTTAGGAGGGACCAACAGGATTACAGTTTGGGGAACCCTTTTGAACAGTCTAAAAAAAGTCAAGTTTTTTACCAATAGAAATCCAGTGCCTAGATCAAAAAGGGAAAGAAAGTCCATTCTTAAACAGCCTGTTAGTGACGGGTCTGGAGAAGGTTTTTCTTCCCATACTGACAATGAGAGTGAAAATTCTTAAAGGTCACCAGCTCACAAACGAAACATTTCCAATGAGATGGTGTGTAATAATAAAAAAGCCCATTTAGGTACAGTAGGAAGCAGACAAGGGGGGTTCTATTGTGGTGATGAATTGGTCAGGTTATGAAAAAGAAGGTAAAAGACAGCTTTGTGATGCTAGATTTTATACGCATCTTTTTATAGATCCAAGTTCCAAGTTCAAGGCTGAGATTGATGGGTTTTTGGAACTTGCTATGAGTGAAGGCATCATTGACTTGATTATACCATATTAAGGTTATTGAACCATCTTTACCTTATCTTTATTTTCTATCTTAAATCTTTATTACAGGGTGTCAGAGCTAGAATTAAGGACGCAACTGAGTTTTTAACCATCATAGCAGATTCCCAAATAGAGGATAATTGGCTCTTATGTACATTGGATGTGACATCACTATATACCAACATCCCCCACTGGGCTGGACTCATGGCATTGGACTTCTGGCTCTCGGAACTAAAATTATATAAACCTGGTTTTAACACGTTTTTGTTAGGTTTGGTAGAACATGTGCTAACTAAAAATGTCTTCCTCTTTAATGGTGAAGTGTATTTGCAGGTTAAAGGTACCGCTATGGGGGCTGCTTTTGCCCCTATATATGCGGACCTTTTCATGGGTTATTTTGAACATCATGTCATCTATGACAGAAATCATAACATCTTTACGGATGAGATGGATATTTGGAGTAGGTACCTGGATGACTGCTGGATGGTCTGGAAGTCTGATATGCCATATTTACACGAATTTGTGAGTTACTTGAATGAAAATAAATGGGGCATCCATTTTACTGTTGAAGCTAATAAAAAATCTATTCCTTTTTTGCGTGCTTTGGTGACAAAACAACAAGATGGTACTTTGGCTAGTACAGTATATAGGAAACCTTTTCATTCCAATTTGTTGTTACACACCTCTAGCTGTCATCCAGGTCACATCATGCGCAATATCCCTAAATCTCACTATATGAGAAACAAGAGAATATGTTCTCAACAAACTGATCTCACTATGTGTAATAATGATCTCACTAATAGGTTTATTGAACATGGATATTCAGATAGGCATTTATACCAAGCAAAGACCATTGTTGATGGCATGTTCAGAGATCAATTATTAACTTGTCGTGAATTTAGATCTGGTCAAGACTCTAAAATTAGATTTACTACAACTTTTGGTAAGAATGTTACTTTTATTAGGATTATACAAAAATATTGGGATATATTACGTATTGATGAACATTTAGCTACAATATTGGATAACAGATGTTGTTTTTCCTATAGGAAAGGAATTACCTTGGGGGGGGGGGTCATTTTAATTACTACAAAAAACATCCATTTGGAGAAATATATAACAACAAAATACAAATGACCATAGGGGGAACTAGACCATATGGATGTTTCCCTTGTGACCATTGTATATTTTGCAAACATGTTCGAAAAACCAAAGAATGTTCAAGTAAAAATACACCAAAAGTTTTTGATATTCGCATTTTGTCTAATTGCAATAGTAGTTGGGTGATCTACCGTGCTGAGTGTCAATGTTCGGCCGGCTATATAGGTCAGACCTCTAGGTCTTTCAAACTTAGAATCTCTGAACATTTGAGCAACATACTTAGTAAGGTAATCACCAATGCCTTGTATAAACATACTCAGGTTCACACAACTGCTAGATTTTCTTTTACCATCATTGATAGAATTGTAGGTTTAAAATTTTCTAAAATCAAATGGCATGAAATTCTTAACAAAAAAGAAAAGGTGTGGATCATACGTCTAGGGGGTCTTTTCCCCCCGGGTCTAAATGACCATTTATGAGTTGACTCCCAGTCAGTTTTGAATTATGGTGGTTTATATATTTATTTTTTATATGCAAATACCTTTTTTGTTATATATCCGGTATATTTGTGTGTATGTATATATATATATATATATATATATATATATATATATATATATATATATATATATAATTTTACATGTATATGTAGAGATTTATTGATGTATTTACTTATATGTATTAACATCACAGGATTAATATTTTAATCTAATTGTGTTTTTGATATGGTGTGTATATCTCTTTATCTTTGTTGGCAATAGGTTAGAGTTTTGATTGGTGTTTTTGAATATATTGTCACTATATAAACAGCTTTTCAGTACTATATGTTATTTATTCACACTAATAAAGGTCATTGTGACCGAAACCGTTTTCTCTCTTCTGCTGGTTGTTTTTGGGTTGCGTTACAGAATGGCAATACTGTCATTAAGTCGCAGTGGATGAGTGGCATTTAATCTAAGTTGCCACATAGTCTCCAAATTTTCCACCTTGAGCTTTAAATCACCCCCTCTTTCATTGCATTTTGCCCTGTCTATAACAAAAAAAAAATGAATTTTTTTGAAATTGGCAGAGTTTAAACTATGCCAATACAATGCATTGTGGGCATCTTTAATTCTAATGGCCCTGACATGTTCAGCTATTCTCTCCTTCAGTTTACATACAGTTTTACCAATGTAAAAATGTGTGCAACTGGTGCAGGTTGCCACATACACTAACATATTAGTGTTGCAACAACACCTACACGGGCAAGCTAATGTACGATTAAAACCAGTGACAAACACATAAGGGCTATCATTGATGTACTTACATGCCCTGCACACTCCACATTGGTACATTCTAGAAGTCAAGATTTTTTTGTTCAGCAATAATAGCTTCCATAGTAACAAATATATATGTTCCAAAGTGAATAAAGCACTGAAAGGTGCTCTATAAGTGTCCAATAAAGAGGCACACCACGCAAGTCAGGAATAAACAAAAATAAAACCAAGCAACACTTCAAACAAAGCAAAAACCAGGAACATAAAATAAATAATCCAAACGTATACGTGGAAACGCCGGTTTAATAGGACACAGCACAGAATCCCAACGATTAAGCGCTTGGTTTTATTTTTGTTTATTCCTGACTCGCGTGGTGTGCCTCTTTATTAGACACTTACAGAGCACTTTTCAGTGCTTTATTCACTTTGGAACATATATATTTTTTTACTTTGGAAGCTATTATTGCTGAATTAACTTCCTCGGTGCAGAAGCTGACAGCACTTATTTCCAAAGGAGGAGTGGGAGGAGCAGCTTCATTTGTGAGCCCCAGCAATGTTACTCTTACCAGTACACAAGCTGAGCTGTACACTCTGCACACGCCTCCACTGGATGGAAGGAGGACATCCAGCCAATCAAATCAGCAGCAACATTGTCAAGGGTGGGATTTTGGAGAGTGGTTACGTTTGCCCGCAGCAAGTTTCTCGAACTTGAATAAGGAGAGAAATGAGCAGCCCTCTTTGAACGAACAGATGGAAATATTTGAAAATTCAGTGAGAAAGTTCAGAAGTTTGCAGTTGGATAATGCTTTTCTCAACAAGTCTCTGACCTTGAAGCAGGTTCCGAAGGGTCTCCGTATTTGGAAACTACCAATGGGTATAAAGGTTAGTTTTCCTGCCTACAATGAACGTATTGAATTATTTAACAACACGGGTCTTGACATGCTTAAGATTATTATCAAACATAATTCCGCCATGTTGGCGGCTTTAAAAGATGAATTAAACACCAGTCATTGTAGCATTGTCAATGACTTGTTATTTAATGATTATTCAAATAAGTATAATCAAATATTAAAAGATGTTGAAAACTTTGTGACAAACAACATAAATACTAAACATAAAAAACTCATGAGACCTCAGTGACTATAAAAATGATTGTGCTTATCCCATTGGTGTGAAGGGTACTAAAAATGGTTTTGGTGTTACTGGGGGACCCACACCTACAGAGACCTTTAATAATTTTGAGGTTTCTGACTTTAATAATGAGCATTTTTTGGAGGAGAACGACTGGCCGAGAAAGTCCCAGAAATTAAAGAACAGGGGGAAGGGGGCCCACACTACAACAAATTCTTCAACAGTGGGAACAAGTACAACCAAGGATACCACTACCAAAGCAACAGAGGCCGACGGCTGAATTAGGTATATCTTTTGGTAGTGTAAACAAGTATTCTGGTGATGAGGAGGTTGACTGTAATTATTTTGTTGAGCATCCTTTAATGAATGAAGCTCTGCCTTGTGATATACTTATGAAGGACAAATTTATGACACCTCACTGGCTTTAACTAATTTTCATCACAGTTTGTTGAGCAGGAGTACTACCTTTGTGCCTGAATTTTCCTTGGACATTGCTGATGTGTTGATTAATTTAAAATTATACATTAGACACCTTAATTTAATAGTTGTTTTTTAAGGGGAATGTTTTAACTAAAGAAAAAGTTTTGATGCACAGAAGCAGTTTGTTCATTGCACCTCAGAATGTGGATTTGTCAGTGTTTGAAAGGCTATGTGAGGTTGAATTAAGAAGAATTTTGAATAGTGACAACAGTAAAAAAGTACATGACAATTTGTCTACTGAGGAGAGGAAGGTACTTTTGAGTTTAGCTAAAAATCATGAACTGCGGTTGATGAAACCAGACAAAGGTGGTGGCATGGTGATTATGTCTCAGTATGACTATGTCTTCAGGATGTGTGAAATATTAAATGATCAACTAACCTATACTAGAATTAGTATCATTGAGGTTAATAGGGCTTATTCAAAGATAGATTTATTCTTGTTAGATGCATTATTTCAGGGCACCTTGGACGAGGATGAATATAAGTATCTATCTGTTCCATACCCAGTTATACCGGTTATCTTCGGTATACCCAAAGCACATAAGTCTATTTCTAACCCTCCCTTTAGGCCTATTGTGGCAGCCAGAGGGTCCAAAACTGAACCATTGGCAGCTTTTGTTGACTCATGTACTAAAACAGTGTTGGGTGAATTTGGGCACATTTTAAGAGACTCTTGGCATTGCTTAGAAAGACTTAGGGGTGTGGACTTATCAGTGTCGTTTTCTTTCTTCACTATTGATGGGATCAATCTTTTTACTACAATACCCCATGAAGAGGGTTTAGACTTCTTTAGGGAAGGTCTATTAAATAGTAAAACCTGTAATAGGACTAAAATCAATTTATTGGTTGATTTAATGGAAATTGTCCTAAGGAATAATTTCTTGCTCTTCGAAGGGGAAATTTACCAATAAACAGCAGGAGTAGCTATGGGAACAAAATGTGCCCCAGTTTTTGCCAATTTAAGACTCCTGTTTTGGGAAGAAAGTTTTGTCTTCACCTCTAGGTTTATGTCCAAAATTATGTTATATAACAGATTTTTGGATGATATTCTCATTCTATGGAAGGGAAATGAACAGGAAGCCAATGAGTTCCTTGAGTTTGTCAACAGTACCACTACTTTTTTCAGGTTTACTCACTCCTGGCATCCAATTGAAATTAATTACTTGGACATTAATCTTAAATCTGATGGTACAGTTTTGGAAAGTAGTATCCACAGGAAGAAAACCTTTTCCAATTCAATGCTCCATTATAGCAGCTGTCACCCTTACCATGAGAAGAAGGGTATCATCAAGGGGCAGATGGTTAGGCTGTCCAGGTTGGTGAGTAACCCTGACATATTCAGACAAGAGCTGTTCCAATTTGCGGGTATGTTCCTAGATGGGGGTTACCCCTTAAAACTAATTTTGAGGATTAAGCATGAAATTTTGAAGAAAAAGAACACCCTTTGCCAACCTATTATTGGTGCAGGCCTTCCTGTGAAGTCTCTTCAAGATTCAGTTGATGTTCTTCGTGTTTCACTGTTGCAGTCATTACATTTGGGTAATCTGCTGGCAGGTTGCCCTCAGTCGGCCTGAATATCAAAGTCTTGGGTCTTGCATCAGTTGCTGTCTCCTCTTCCATGACGTCAGGTCGTCAGGGGTATAAAACATGCAGCCGACGCCATTTTATTCAGTCTTTCTTGCCGCACGGTGCTCGAAGCAGAAGCAGTTCACAAGTGCCGGTCGGCCGACTCCTGAAATGTTCGCATTCGAGTTTCAGAACCGAAGTCTACAATTAAAGCTAAGTACCCCGTTGGGGAAACTTTTTCTTGCTCCTTATCGATGTCAGTAAAAGTTAATAACTGCATTACTTGTGGGAAGCAAATACCTCATAAGGATTTTCATTTGTACTGTATTCCTTGCCTAGGCCCAGATCATAAAGTACCTTGCTGTCAGTTTTGTGCTAGATTTAACCAACGCACTATTAAGCGTTGGTATATTTTTGCTTCAAAATATTTTGGATCCAGATTTAATTACCCTGAAATGTCATCGGATAGCAATCCGACTACCGGAGTTCACAAAAAATGCAAAGAAAAAGACAGAGACAGACCGTCGAGGTCCAAAACTGACAACAAAGCTTCTCCTAAGCCAGTCGCCAGTTCACCGGTACTCAGTGAGGCACATTCGCAGCCCCTGATACCTGCTACTTTTGAGTCACAGGCCTCTACCAAGACCCATGCGGAGTCCGGTATGCCACGAGATTCTCAGAGTATTGTACCCGCGGATGTCTCTCCCTCGGATGGGTCCGGAGCCGCTGAGCAGGCACCGGCTTCTGAGGGTGTTTTCAGGCCTCAACATTTCTATATGAAACCGAGGCCAGCTTCAAAAACAACTTCTAAGTCTAAAAACTGAAGCACGAGCCATGTGCCCAGGCCCCTATGCCTAAATAACAGATGATCAAAATGGCTGAGGACTTCCATTACCTTGATCAGGGGTTCCCAACCCCCCCCACCCCTGCTAAGAGGCCTAGGCAAGGCACTGATTATGAATCTTCAGATCATTTCTTCTGATTCCTCTTCTGATCAGGAATTTTCTATACCACCCTATGAGGATTCAGATGCAGAAGAATCCATTCCATCTGCATCTCCTCCTGAGGATTATTCTTTTGGAGAAACCTTGCATACTTTAAGGGAACATTTTATTGGGAGAGTCAGGATTTCTCTGAATCAAAAAAGAGGCTTAGGGTTTTTCTTCTTCTTCCTCAGCATAGGCCTTTGGCTGTACCTCCTGTATTAGACATTGTTGATGGATGTGTTTTCGGAATCAAGCATGGCTCCTGATTCCCTACCTCTGGCTTCTAGTAAGCCAGACCGATATTAGAGGGTCCCTGAGTCCCACAAATTTTTATTAAAAAATCCTGCTGCTGATCCTGAAACTATCTCACAGGGTCCCAAAGGTGTAAAGGCCTCTACAGCCAAAAATCCTACCCTCTCTGATAGAGATTCCAGGGCGCTGGATAGATGGGGATAGAAGGTTTATACGTCTGCAACCTTGGCAATTAGGACCTTAAACTGCCAGTTTCATATGCTTAAATATCAACAGCATGTTATGGGCTTATTGAAACAGAAAATTATGTTAATTTCTGATTGTGCGGAAATTAAAGAATTATAGGAATTATTGCATGCAGCAGAACAGGTTGGAAAGCATACTTTGCAATGTGGTTTTGATTCCTTGGAGGCCTCTTGCAGGGCCGCAGTTACTGGATCTGTGATTAGAAGGCATACCTGGCTCAAGGAGCAAAATCTGCCTGATCATGTTAAAGCTAAATTGTTGGATGCACCTTTACAGCATGATACTTTGTTTGGTAATAAGGCAGAAGAGGTTTTAAAAAAAATGGAAGACAAAGCTAAATCTATGCAAACTGTAAAAGATTTCTTACAAGTGCAGCCACCCAGATTCAGTAGGCACTGGCCTACAAAAAATTGGTCCTTTCCTGTGTCCAACAGACCCTCACAAGGCAAATCCAGGCGCTCAAAAGGCTCTAGATACCAATCACAGGGTTCTTACAGGTCAAAGCAATGGGGTGCCTCTACCTCCAAATCTGGAGGAAACAAAGCACAACCCTGCAGTAAGCAGTCTCGATGACTTCCCTCTACCATCACCAAGCAGTTATCTTTTGGCAGCCTCGTTGGGGGGAAAATTAGCACTTCATGCTCAAAATTGGCAGTTAATTACCCAGGACAAGTGGGTATTAAACATCGTATCCCAGGGGTACAGATTTCATTTCCATACTTTGCCACTTCCAAACAGTTGGCCAGATCTGCCACAAAATCAATGGCTCAGAAACAAGTGACGTCACTCATGGATATGGGGCTATTCAACCAGTACCAGAACAGGAAAAAGGACAAGAGTTTTACTCAAGACTGTTCCTGGTACCCAGAAAAGATGATGCCTGGTGTCCAATGCTGGACTTTTCGATTTTGAACACATTCTTGGACATCCCAAAATTCAAAATGCTGACTTTACAGCAGCTAGTGCCCATGCTGGGCAAGAATGCTTGGTTAGTGACTCTAGACTTAAAAGAGGCTTACCTGCATATCCCAATAAGGGAGTCGTGCAAAAGATACCTTCGCTTCAAGGCAGGTTTTATGCATTACCAATTCTCTGCACTGCCCTTTGGCTTATCTACTGCGCCCAAGGTCTTTACAAAGTGCCTGGCACCAGTAATTGCATTTTGCAGACAAAGAAGCATATAAATCTATCCTTACTTGGATGACTGTCTCATTCAAGCAGAAAACAAGGACATTCTTCTTCAACATCTGGTGTTTGTAAAAAGGCATCTAACATGCCTAGGGTACACAATAAACCAAAAGAAATCACAACTGGTACCTTCTCAAAAAATTACATTGCTGGGTGCAAGCTTGAATACAACTGCCCAAATGGCTTACCTTACGCCAGACAAACAAAGGCAACTGACTATATACTTCAAACAGATGGCAACAAAAACCCAGTTATCTGCAAGACAAATTCTGCAGGCTTTGGGGTTCATGGCATCCTGCATTCTACTAATTCCATATGCAAGACTGCATATGAGGAAACTTTAATGGTACCTAAAAAGTTTATGGAGTCAACATTGTCACAGTCTGGAAACAATGATTCCTCTCATTCCCCGCCTACAACAGGAGTTTCTTTGGTGGGCAGAAACATGTCACCAAAACAAGGGACTGTCATTCACTCTACCCCCTGCCACCCAAACCCTAACTACAGACACATCAGACTATGCTTGGGGGGCCCACCTGGCTGGGAGATGCATTCGGGGCATATGGAGCCCAAAACAAATGCATCTGCATATCAACCAAAAAGAGATGCTAGCTGTTCAGAATGCCCTGACAGCCTTCAAGGACTTACTTCATCCAGGACAGCTACTGATAAAGACGGCCAACACCACAGTTATGTGGTACATAAACAAGCAGGGGGTACACATTCCTACCCCCTTTGCAGACTAGCCATGGCATTTTGGGACACAGCCTTGACTTACCAAGTACATCTTCAAGCTCAATTCCTGCCAGGAAAACAAAATACTCTGGCAGATGACCTTATGGACCCTCACGAGTGGAAACTGGATCCACAAGTCTTCAGCATGATAACACAGAAATGGGGGGAGCCCAGGCATAGATCTATTTGCCTCTCCCCAAAATTATCAACTGGACAAATTCTGCACAAGGACTTATCACAAGGACTTATCACAGACAAGCATGGAAAGTGGATGCCCTATCCTTCAGTTGGAAAAACCTACCAGTCTACCCCTTTCCTTCTCTGCCTCTTCTACCCAAGGTCTTGCTAAAGGTCAGACAGGAAAAAACAAAAATGATCCTAATTGCCCCATACTGGCCTCGTCAGCACTGGTACCCAATTCTAAGGAATATGTCTCAACTCCCTCCTTGGTACTTGCCTCAGTTACCTCATCTACTGTCTCAGCAGAGCAAACAAATTTTGCACACTCAGCTCCAAACTTTGAACCTGGCAGCATGACTGATCATGTAATTATTCAAACAACACCTCTCAGTAAATCTGGGATGATGTCATTTTGGAAGCCAGAAGACCTAGTACTAGAAAATCTTATGCTGATAAATGGAAGAGATTCTGTGCTTGGAACCAATCACAAGGAATGGACATAGCAAAACCAAATATTCCTCAGATTTTACAATACTTGACTGAGATGCTTGACAAGGGCATTACTTTCAATAAAAATCCATGCCTCTGCCATCTCGGCTCATTACAACACGGAGTCTCCCATCTTTTCTCATCCTCTGCTAAAACAGTATGTTAGAGGGGCCAAAAATGTAAGGCCTCCCAGAAGATCACCAACTCCTGCATGGGACCTCAATTTTGTGCTGGAAAAACTCACCCTGCCTCCTTTTGAACCAGCAGCTACTGTGGATATAAAGTTTTTATCTTGGAAAACAGCTTTCCTTTTGGCAAGAAGGGTTTCAGAACTACAGGCCTTCATGGCTGTGGAGCCTTTTATTACATTTTACCCAGACATGGTGTCCCTCAGGACCAATCCTTCATTTATACCTAAGGTGGTATCCATTGTGGCTCTTAACTAAACTATTCACCTGCCAACATTTTACCCAAATCCGTAGAACAAGGGGGAGAGGATTCTGCATTCATTGGACGTACACATACAACTAAGATTCTACTTAAACAGGACCAGATATCCAAGAAAGTCTGAGCAACTATTGGTGGCGTTTGCTGCAGGATCAGAGGGGAAAGCTATATCAAAGCAGACTTTTTCTAAGTGGATAAGCCACTGCATTTGTTTCTACTACTTGCATCATGTTAAACCAGTGCCCAAGGGAATCAGGTCACATTCCACTAGGGCTGCCTCTACCTCAGCAGCCTTTCTCAGAGGAGTTCTAACCAAAGACATTCTCGAAGCTGCTACTTGGAGCTCTGTTCCTACTTTTACAAAGCATTATCATTTGCTTCTCTTCAAGTCCAGGGCAGGCTTTGCCACTGCAGTTCTGCAGGGCCTTATTGCCACTCCTAATGCTATTTAGTTCCATCCTCCCATCCATAGCTTTGGGTTTCTACCCAAATATAATGACTGCAACAGTGAAGCACGAAGAACATAGTACAGTTGTGTGCACTTACCATAAATGTAGATGTTCGAGTGTATTCACTGTTGCAGTCCGGGTTACCCACCCGCCAACCCCCTTTTTTCTTCTAGAACTTCTCTTTACTTCACTATATTTTAAAGCCTTTGTGGTGTATTTGCTTTTAGATGAAGGTAAAGTTTATGTTGCTAAAAGTGCATTTATATATATATATATATATATATATATATATATACATATATATATATATATATATATATATGTATATATATTGTTGTTTATTTATATATTCACATATTTTTGCTCCCCATTTGGGGGGCACCTGACATCTGGGGCAAGAAAAACTGAACAAAATGGCATCTGCTCCATGTTTTATACCCCTGATGACCTGACGTCATGGAAGAGGAGATAGCAACCGACGCAGGACCCAAGACTTTGATATTCAGGCCGACTGAGGGCAACCTGCCAGCAGATTACCCAAATGTAATGACTGCAACAGTGAATACACTTGAACATCTACATTTATGGTAAGTGTACACAACTGTACTATGTTTCTTCTGTAATGGTTCTTGGGCACAATCATCTTGCTCAGGACATTGTTTCGGTTTTCAACAATGCATGGTATTTGGGTCTCACAGACACATGCAAGGAGATCTTAGGACTCAAACCAAGGATAGTGTATAGTTGAGGGATGAATGTAAAAGATATTATGGAAAATCCTTCAAAAAATTTTTAATTTCTAGAATGTACAAATGTGGAGCATGCAGGGCATGTAAGTACATCAATGATGGCCCTTATGTGTCTGTCACTGGTTATAATTGTACATTAGCTTGCCCGGGTAGGTGGTGTTGCAACACTAATATGTTGGTGTATATGGCAACCTGTACCAGTTGCACACATTTTTACGTTGATAAAACTATACTTAAACTGAGGGAGAGAATAGCTGAACATGTCAGGGCCATTAGAATTAAAGATGCCCACAATGCATTGTATAGGCATAGTTTAAGTTGTGGCAATTTCAAAAAATTTTTTTTTGTTATAGACAGGGTGAAATGCAATGCTCAAGGTGGAAAATTTGGAGACTATGTGGCAACTTGGATTAAATGCCACTCATCCACTGGGACTTAATGACAGTATTGCCATTCTCCCTCTGCTTAAGACTAAAGCAACTAGGATATAAACGTGTTTCACATTTTTTGTACATAAAAAGGTCTTGTACATTTTTTAGATCTGTGTTTGAGTTTAATTCAAGTACAGGTTCAATTTTTTAACATCTTTTGGTAAAAAGTATTTTTTTACATATTTTAGATTTTGAGTAGATAATATTTAGTGCTATAGTTTGTCATCTTGTTTGTTTAAATTTAAAAGTGCTTTGATGATGTCATTGAATGTTGATTGGCTGGGTAATAGAATTTCATGTTATTTAAATGTTGTTTGTACCACCCAACAGTACTCTGATGAAGCCATTATTATGGTGAAAGCGCTTAGTCGTTGGGATTCTGTGCTGTGCCCTATTAAACCGGTGTTTCCACGTATAAGTTTGATTTTTATTTTATGTTCTTGGTTTTTGCTTCGTTTGAAGTGTTGCTTGGTTTTAGATTTGTAATTTAATTTACTTATGAGTACTGAATTTACAGGTAGTAATTTTGTGCTGGTGATTAAAGATTTAACTTTCTTGTAGAACTTGCCAAACTCAGATAATTCAATAGCATCAACAACAGTGAAATTAAGCTTTTGTAGTCCATGGACTTATGGACTTGGATGATTGTCACAGGGCTGAACTAGCTAATTTTAAATATCACTTGCAAAGGCACAAAACAGAGTGCAGCATCTGCATTCACTTTTTCTTTTTTTTTTTTTTTTTGCATAGTACACATGTGGATGGGGGATTAAAATAGTGATAATAGTTCAATAACCCCCGCACAGTCTAGCACATATTTCCTCCTCTTTTGTCTCCACATGCACCTGTTTGGCATGGATAACACAATGTTCGAATGGGGCATAGATATTAGCAAGTGTAACTGCTCCTGTCTTCTTTGTCCAAATAACGATCTGACACGATACCTGTTTCTATTGAGCTTTTGTAAGTAGTATTCCACAGCTTCACAGGTTTGAGTGTTAAACGTATGACCCACAGGTCATGTTAATAACTGACTTTTAATGATAAGGAGAAGCTTATTCCATAACCTTAGAAGGACTTGTGCAATGTAGGTATCATTTTTTTATCTGTTACTTAAATATGCATCCCTGGTAACCATCATATTGACAACACACCCCTTAGAGTTGACCTAGTAGTCAGGGATTTAGGGACAGGCATAGATAGTAATCTAGCCTTTGACCATCATGTGTCTACAGTGGTGAGGAAATCATTCTGTGTTGCGCAACTTATAAACAAAGGTATGGCATCTGCTTTTCTGACTTTGGTAGATTTGGGCTGGACAACACTTAAACTGCAGTTTACTGTTATCCCTTTATTTCTAATGGCAAATCATTTTTTTTTTTATTAAACTGAATGTTTATTTTGTGATCACGGTTTGCCCTTGCTGCCTCATTTCACAGAACAGTAAGCCAAAGCTAAATGTGAGGTGAAGTAGTGCAGGCAACATTGTTTACAATCCCAAAAGTCCATAGACTATAAAAGCTGATGCTTTCTTGGGGGACCTAATATTGTATCACATCATAGCTTATCCCAGGTGCAACTTAATGAAACAGTGAAAATTGTTTTTGCCTCTTTCCCCTAGGTTGTATGACCTAGAATTTGTTTATGTAAGTCGGGGGTGGGGGCAGCCATGCACTGTGCCCACTGCAAAATTATTTTTAGAAGGGAGAAACAACTTGTAACAGCTTGTTGTTTCAATGAGTTGTGATTGTTAACTTCAGGTATAATAATTAATTAGGAAATACTTTCTTGGTCTTCATTACCTGTGAATCTTGAATTATTTTTACTGTAATACAGATGTGAGTAAGCTGTTGTACCAGTGCTGTACATCAGATCACTCATAAAGTGCATCTCTGAACATAAAATGCCTCTGTTGACCAGTCAGCTTAGCAATTAAACTGGTTAATAACGTAATACACAAACTAGTGTCTGAAGTATACAAAATTAGAATGCAGTACAGAATGTATACATGCATTGCTGTAGATAAAATAGAAGTGGTGTGTGTCATAGTGTTACCCTTCAGTGATTAGTCACTTTATTAATTGAACAGTGGTAAAATGCAAATAAAACAAACAAGAAGAGCAAGATATTACAATCATTAAACTGTAATTATAGTGAAACCAATGATTGGTCCAAACAGTGTACATTAAAAGTCAAGTCAAATAAACAGGTTTTTAGGAATCTGTTAAAGTAGACCAGCGTAGAACATTCTGGAAGGTACAGTTCAGTAAATTCCAAAGCAGTGGTACTTAAAAAAAAAATTAAACAATGAGTACTGGATGTTTTAAGCTGTCTCTGAGGAACTGCCTGTAGCCCGTAGGTGCAGCACCAGAAGCAAACAGGCCACTGAATAAAAAGAAAGTATGGGATAATACACTTCTTCATGTAAGAGAGACTCGGATCTCATAGGGACAAAAAAAAAAAAAAAAAAACAGCACCAAGCTTTCAAAGGTTACATAAAATTGAATAGGATGCCATTGCAGTGTCCGTGGCACAGCAGTAGTATGTTCATAATGTTGTGTACAAGTAACCATGCTGCTGACTTTTGCAGAAGCTATAGAATAGTGAACTCAGTATTGAAAACCAAAGTAAAGGGTATTACAGTACTCCAAGCAAGAGCAGACAAAAGTATGGCTGACAATAAAGCGTTCCTGTTAAAGTATTAGATGCTGGATCTTAGAAATGTTCTTAAGATTAAAACAAGTTGAGTTTAACATGGCTGTCATCTAGTCACTAAATGTCCGACAGTTATTCAGGATGATACCTTTGGCACAAACTCAACTTTATTGTCACCAAGGTTGTTGTTGTCGTCTTTCGGCTTTTCCCGGTTAGGGGTCGCCACAGCGGAACTCCGGTCCGCTAATGATTGGCTGTAGATTTTGACGAACGCCGAGGTGCCAGCTTGACGTTCAACCTTCAACGAAGGTACGCCCATTTACACATGTCTTTCGAATGCCCACCCAACCACAGGGAGGACATGCAGACTCCACTAGAAGTGGCAAAGTTAATGAATTTGTCAGTGCATGTATAGCAATGACTTCAGTCTTGGATTTGATAAGCTTCAGCCAGTTATTAAATGGCCAAAGATGAATGACCTTTAAGTTCTCTACAAGGGAATACACCTTCATCTTTTATTTCTGAATTATAGCTAAAGCTGTGTCATCAGTATAGCAGCAGTATTTGTATGTGTGTGTGTATATATATATATATATATATATATATATATATATATGTAGATGTGTGTATATATATATATATATATATATATATATATATATATATATATATATATATATATATATATATATATATATATATATATATATATATATATATATATATATGTAGATGTGTATATATATATATATATATATATATATATATATGTAGATGTGTGTGTATATATATATATATATATATATATATATATATATATATATATAGATGTATATATATATATAGATGTATATATATATATATAGATGTATATATATATAGATGTATAGACACTCCCAGAACTTGCATCTCTTGCCCTTAACCCCCCCCCCCACACACACACATACACTTGCATTTATTAGCAACCTTAAATGCACACAAACTCCAAATCTGTCCAATGTAAGAACAGAGCAGTTACTATATAGTACAAATTCCAGCTACGTGCACACCTCCATGCTTTTTCACACACACGCACACAGCAAATGTATATTAGACCAGTATACATAGTTGACAAGAGTGTGCTTTCATTCGGTGCGCTACTGTTAGCAGGCACAAGGATGTGATAAAGAAGTTGTCATCCCAAAAAAACCTTGGCTGTTTCTTCCTTCTGTTCAAATACAGTGGTACTGGTTTTATTTATGTCAGTGCATTTGAGCCTGTTATTGTATACTGTACTTTGGTGGTTTGTTCCTATAACTTCTCCAAGTAGTCTAGCACAGCCGTGTGCTCTGCATGCTAGCACCACACCATGTTATTTGCACATTCACAGTATGCAGTAGTGTACATGATGTGTGTCAGGTTACAGCTGATTATGTGGCTACAAGATTTTAAAGCTTTCCATTTTAAGACTGACTTGTACTCTTCAGTGCCGTTTCCAGGCCCATGTTGACATTCTGCTTGCTTTTATATGATTCCTTTTGAAGCAAGCAGACTCCATAATCAGGCTGGAACTCATAAATCACATTTTCTTGTGGGCATAACGTTGATGCAGTGTGTTGCATTTTAATGTAAAACTGATCCAGGGTTCCTTATCTCCCTGTTCTTTGAAAAGCAGACAAATGGTATGGTATGCCAGTTTTCCAGATGAGAAGCTTGCCAGCATTGATTTGTCATGTAAGTGAAAAGAACTGCAAGTTTTGCAGATGCATCTTTGGGTCTATGACTGGCTTTTGTGACATCCCAGGATTCATCAGAGAGTGAGGATTTTCTAGTGACTGTGGTTATCTGTTCTGCTTCATCTTTGAATAAATCATTGAGAATGGTATTGCTTATTTATTTGTGTTGCAGTTGCGGTTGGGATGTGACTGTAAGGGTGAAGATAGAGACATGAAATTTCAGGAGTAAGATAGCACAACTAAGCATTATGTAGTAATCACATATATACAGGGGATTCATGTTACACAGGAAACTGACACTAGTTAATTAATGTTTACATCAGCCTGCAGGGCCGGGGTCTGGCATTAAAGATAAATTGAATTATCCTGTGGTCCAAGTCAGCTGGAATGATGCACTGATGTTCTGCATGTGGAAGGGAAAAAGGCTGCCAACAGAAGAGGAGTGGGAATTTGCTGCACGAGGAGGATTGGAAGGTAAAGAGTGACTGGAGTTTTATGCTACAAAGTGTTCCATCTTTAAAATCTCTATAAGTAACACTCAAAAGACTTGCTTTGCTTATGGTCTGAGATTGCATGTAGAGTCTGCATCATTGACAAACTTAGAAGAAAAAAGTTGTGTATCTCATCTGAAGCTTCCCAATGAGTTTGTGTTGTTTTGGATAGACAGGAGTAATTATGTCATGTGGACACAGGAGAGCACAGGTGTTTCTCCATGACAAAAGAAGAGTGTACAAGGAAAGAAAAGAAAACCAGACAGTGTTTTCATTATCATTTAGCCCTCATGGGCAACTTTTTTGCCTACTCCAGTTTTCAGATAGATAAACACGGTAATTCAGCTAAATAGGAAGAGTGAATAGACTTGGCAAGAAGTTAGATTTTTGCATTACTGTAGAGTAAAGGGGGGTATGATGATTAGAATGTGTAGGCTGGTAGGGGGGTTATCAGTTGGATAAATCGTGGCTGGAAGTGGTCTTTTGCAAATATCAGCAGCATAGTATTTTTATGATCAGTGTCAGTATGCATACTTTCCCACAGAAGTTTCAGAAATCAAGTGTTTGTAGGCGGTGCAATCTCTTTCATTGACTGGATTGTGGTAGCATCACAGTGTGTTGATCACAGTCCATCTAACCTCAGTTCAGCAATTGCAAGGAGTGAGGAGACATGGACTAGCCCCCTCCCCATGCCCCACATTCAAAAACCATTAATGTGGTTTACTGAGTAGCTGTTTGAGAATTGTGATAGATTAACCATGAGTCAGCTACACTTCAGTCAACTTTTTGTGAGTGGGATCTGGTATGTGTATATATGGATTCATGAGTGCATTCGTGGGGGAGATTAATGATGGCAATTATGATTTTTGTTACATAGGCATAGTTCTTGCTGTAATTGGCACTAACAGGACAGCGGATAACCTCTTTGGGATGAAAAACAAAACTAGGGAAACATTTTATTTGTTTTATAAGTATGGCTTGATGCTGATGAAAACCTCTAGGCCTATGATGTTTGTTGCCGTTTCCCCCGTTAATAACACTTATTTCATTTGCCTGTTCTTTGTGAATTCTTTCTTGATTTTTGTACTAGAAAGTCAAATAAGACTGTGTGCTATGGACCAATGAAAATTATTACTTATAATGAAGAGAGAGCACTGTGTTTAGGGAATAGTCTTCATTTATTTAATACTGCGATATTAAGTAATGTGTTTTCACTATAGCTCCTTTGGACCGTGGATACTTAAGATTGTTAGGCACTGTCTCTGTCTTTCTCACTTTTTGCAGTTTGTGAGTATGATCGGACTATGGAATTGCAAAAAAATAATAATTAAAAATAATGAAATAAATACTTGCATACATACATAAATACGTTATATTAGCAGATTAATTATAAGGTTGTTTTTAAATTCTGTTTTTGTTGCTTTGTATTTTTTATGACTCCTTTTTGACGTCATTCTAAGCTAGGGAGTGGTTGGCATATTTTACTCATGACAGCACTATAAAACCTCACCTTAATAATGCTGTCATTGATAGCTGGCCACCATTCTTTTGTCTTTATTGAAGTAATTTATTTGGGAGTCAAATGTGCTTTAGGTACAGTCTTCGTCATGGTGTGAAATATGAAAAGATGCTATCATAAGCTATGGTTTTAAAATTTTTTACAGAGACTGTATTTTTCTCTTACCTGCTTGTTACCTCTAATCTGAATAGTAGCCCAAAGTTGTTTGTCACCTTTTCTTTCACTTAGTCTGTCATTTTTGGGCAAGATGTGCAGAACAGTGACCTTTCTATAGAGAGAGAGCTGGTATGCTGTTGCTTTTGTGTTCTTTGCCAGGGTAAGGTTGAGTTTAATTTGAAACTGAATGGACTGTACAGTAAAATAAATAGATGCATAGAGACTTGTCTGAATCACACATACTTGCTGTCATGTTTTGAGAATCCAAGATGTTGTTTCTGTGTCTGCCATGGTGTCCCAAGTGCTGGTCAGTGACTAAGACAGTTCTGACAACGCTTGCTTCTCCAGAACTCTTGAGTTCTGTTTGTAAATTCAAAATCTCAAGTGATTTAAGAACTGGAAGTGGGATCTTTAGAAAAGGATAGGGGCAAATTAAATAGGAAAAATGGGAATTGTGAGAACAATACATACAGAATAATGTTTTGGAGGAGGAATGAGGTTTAAGAGAAGTCAGGAATTGTTTGAGCTATGTGATGCTAGATTGACAATGGCTGTACAGAAGATTAGATATAATGTATAATGTTTGTAACTGAGAATATGTCAATATGGTTTGTTTTCATTTATAAAAATGTATGATTGCTGATGTCATAAGTGATAATTCGGGAAAGATGATTAAAAAAACAAAACTCGGCACTTCAGTCTGCAGTTGTAGTTTTATCTCATATGTGACTTAGTTTGTTTGACAGCATTATGCCTTGTTCACATAGTAATGTTTGCAACTCGGTGCTGTTCTATATGTAAATGACCTTTTACAGTTCAAATTTGATACGTCTGCAGCCTTCCAGTACCTTTCTTCACAGGACCTGTACCCAGCTAATGTTTGCCTGTCTAATAAACTTCTTACCATTAATTTTACTAAAACCACATTTATGGTCTGTGGTACTGGTGCCAAACTTTGTACCCTTCCTAGAAAGTGGCACATCTAATGTAGTGGGCCAGATTCTAAAAAGAGTTGTCATTGTAAGTAACTTATTCTGGTGTAAGCCTGCCCTGATTCTGAAAGACCTACTCATGGTGTACGTGACTGACTTTGGTGGAAGATTTGTCTATAAACAGGCTTTCACTGAGGACCAAATTCCAAAAGACCTGCTGTAACACACCAGAGTAAACCACTTACACTGAGAGCAGGTCTTATAGAATCCAGCTCAGTGATTCCCAGCCTTTAATCAAATGTCTGTCCTTCAGAAATGTAGGTGTGTTGCTTAACATTACACTGTCTTTCTCTGCTGTGTCTAAGCTAATGACACTAGACAACTTGTGAAGTTCTTCATGTTTCACTGTTGCAGTCATCACGGTTATCCCTGCCAAGGTAGCCCTCGGCTAGCCCAAATACCAGAGGCTTAGTATTTCTGCGTCGGTTGCTGTAGCTTCAGGACTGATGTCACGTCATCAGTAGTATAAAGTAAGGCAGCCGACGCCATTACATCAGTCTTTCTTGCCATGAAGCCTGAAGCAGAAGCAGTTTGCACGAGTGCCGGTCGGCTGCTACCTGAGTTTCATCTACCGATTTGAAGCACAAGTCTTCTAAAGCTATGTACCCCATTGGGGATCCTTTTTTCTTGCACTAACTGATGTCAGAAAAAGTTAAGTTGTCTTGCCTGTGGAAAGCAAATACCACACCGAGACTTTCATTATTACTGCGTCACTTGTTTAGTCCCAGACCACGACATCCCCCACTGTCGCTTCTGTGCTTTGTTCAACACCAGAACTATCTATCGTCGGGCCGTTATTGTAGCTAGATATTTTCACTTACAGTCCTCGATCTCCAGTATGGCTTCGGTAAGCCATCCAACAGCAGATCTTCCAAAAAAACGTAAAGATAAAAGACAGAGACAGACCGCACAGGTCCAAACCTACCGACAATGCTTCCGTTAAGCTAGTCATCAGTTCTCCAGTCCTCAGTGAGGAGCTTTCCCAGCCCCTGATGCCCACTTCTGTGGATTCGCAGGGTGCTACTGAGACTCTTTCGGAGTCTGATATGCCGCAAAACTCTTCTCCGACTAAGGATCTTGCATTGTCTCTACCTTGGATGGGTCCGGAGCCTCTGAGCAGGCACCAGTTTCCGAGGAAGTTCTTTGCACTACCGATTCTCAACACAAACTGACGTTTTCTTTCACGACTACCGTTCTTTAGAAAATGACAGAGTTTCTTAGGCCCATGATACGAACCACACCCAAGAAACCAATGACCTAATCTCAGGCACCTGCTTCCTTATCTCAGTCTCAAATGCTTAAAATGGTGGAAGACCTTATCATGCTGATTAGGAGAAGCCAAGCTACCCCCTCCAAAAGGAAAATAGATCTGTCCCCTGTAGTTTTGTCTGAACAAGAGTTAGATGACTCTGATGCATCTAAATATGAAGATGCGCAACCCCTCTCTACTTATGAGGATTCTGATGCAGAGGATTCCATCCCTTCTGCCTCTCCCCCAGAGGATTTTTCCTTTGGGGAAACCATTCATACTTTAAGGGAGCCTTTCAATGGGAGAGTCGGGACTACCCTCAGTCTAAAAAGAGACTCCGGGAATTCTTAGATCTTCCACAGCACAGAGCCTTGTCCATCCCCCCAGTCCTGGATGTTGTGGAGGATGTTTTCCTGGAATCCAGCTTGACTCCTGACACCCTCCCTCCTGCACCCAGAAAACCAGACCGGTACTATAGAGTCCCTGACTCACACAAATTACTTTTTAAAAATCCTACTGCTGACCCTGAGCTAATTTCTCAAGGACCTAAAGGGATTAAAGCAACCTCTGCTAAGAATACGACCCCTTCAGATAGGGATTCCCAAGCACTAGACAGATGTGGTAAAAAAGTATACACCTCAGCTACTTTTGCTATCAGGGCACTAAATTGTCAGTTCCATATGCTAAAATTTCAGCAGCATACCCTGGAACTCTTCGAACAAAAAATGTCTTCCTTTCCTGCTTGTGCAGAATCTAAAGAGTTACAAGAGTTAATACATTCTGCAAGCCAAGTAACTAAACACACCTTGCACTGTGGCTTTGATGCCCTAGAAGCTTCTTGCAGGGCAGCAGTCACCAGATCTGTAATTAGAAGGCATGCATGGCTTAAGGAACAGCCCTTGCCAGACCATGTCAAATCTAAATTGTTGGACGCCCCCTTGCACAAAGACAACTTATTTGGCACTAAGGCAGAAGAGGTCTTAAAAAAGATGGAAGAAAAAGCAAAATCTATGCAGACACTTAAGGATTTCTTACAGGTCCAGCCACCCAGGTTCAGCAGGCATTGTCCCACCAAGCACTGGTCCTTTCCTGCTCCCACTAAGCCAGTCCAGCCCAGACCCCGAGGAACCAGATCCCCCAGACAGCAGTCGCAGGGAATGCAGAGATCTAAGCAGTGGACTACCTCCACTTCAAAACCAGGGAGTTCTAAGCAAGCCCCTTATAGTAAGAACTCACAGTGACTCACCACCCCCACCCCTCACTTTGCCCACCTTCACTTACCCCTAGGAGGAAAACTCTGTTTTCATGCAAGCACCTGGGCCACCATTACCAACGACCGCTGGGTTCTCAACATAGTGTCCCAGGGATACAAATTTTCTTTCCACACCCTTCCTGCCCCAAAAAGGTTCCCAGATCTACCTCCAAACCAGTGAGCAGATGCACAAAAGCAAATCCTTTCCCTGCTCTCTATGAGGGCAGTAGAGCACGTTCCTGCAGAACAGAGAGGCCACGGATTCTACTCCAGACTTTTTCTGGTACCCAGAAAAGAGGGAACCTGGTGCCCCATCCTCGATCTATCCATTCTAAGCACCTTCCTGGTGATCCCAAAATTCAAAATGCTCACCCTCCAGCAGCTGCTACCCATGCTCTCCAAGGATGCTTGGCTAGCCACCCTAGAACTAAAAGAGACCTACCTCCACATTCCTATCGGGGAATCATGCAGGAAATATCTCCGTTTCAGGGCAGGATCTCAGCACTTTCAGTTCTGCACGCTTCCCTTTGACTTATCTACTGCTACCAGAGTTTTCACAAAATGTCTGTCTCCAGCCATTGTCTTTTACAGACAAAGGAATTTCCAGATTTACCTATACTCAGACAACTGCCTAATTCAGGTAGACAGCCAGGAAAAGCAGGTCAATCACCTGGGCTTTGTAAAGTCCCTACTAACCTCCCTAGGGTACACAATCAATGAAAAGAAATCCAAAAATCCAAACAAGTGCCCACCCAAAGGATTATATTCCTGGGAGCAAGCCTAGATACAGCACCCCAGATGGCATTCCTTACACCAGAAAAGCAAAGTTTCTTGACAGCCTACTTCTGTCAACTAGCCACTAGACCCCAGCTATTTGCAAGGAAGATCCTGCAAACTCTGGGGTCCATGGCATCTTGCATACTACACATTCCATATGCCAGACTGCATATGAGGAAACTTCAGTGGTACCTAAAAAGCCTTTGGTGTCAACACTCTACCTGGAGACTCTTACACCTATAATTCCTTGCCTCAGAAAAGATTTTCTTTGTGGGCAACAGCGTGCTCCCACAACAAGGGACTACCTTTCTCACCACAGACTCATCAGACTATACCTAGGTGCACACCTGGACGGCAGATGCATACAGGGCCAATGGAGCCCACAGCAAATCCCTCTGCACATCAACCAAAAAGAGATGATGGCTGTCCAGCACGCCTTGATAGCTTTCATGCCCCTTCTCTCCCCAGGGGCTCTCCTGATCAAAACAGACAACAGAACTGTGATGTGGGATATCAACAGGCAGGGAGGGACTCGGTCCTACCTTCTATGCAGGCTGGCTATGACCCTTTGGCACACAGCCTCTGTCATGCAACTCTACCTGTTAGCACAATTCCTACCAGGTTCTCTCACCTCTCTGGCAGACCAATTAAGCAGACATCTTCTGGACCCACACGAGTGGCAGCTCAACAGAAGAACCTTCACCCTAATAACTCAGACATGCGGCACCTCGAAGGTTGACTTCTTTCCTTCACACACCAACCATCAGCTCAGGAAATTCTGCACCAGGGAGCATCACTGCATACTTGGAAAGTGGAACCCTTCATCATCTTTCATGTTGACAGGGTATTATCCCTCAGGACTAACCCATCCTTCATGCCCAAGGTGGTGTCCAGTGTGGCTCTCAAGCAATCCATTAATTTGCCCACCTTTTGTTCCAATCCCCAGAACAAGGGGGAAAGGATCCTGTACTCTCTAGATGTGCACAGACAACTCAGATTATATGTAGACAGGACCAAATCCTTCAGAAAGTCTGATTAATTGCTGGTTAGAGTTGCTACAAGAGCAGAAGGCAAAGCCATCTACAAACAAACCATTTCCAAATGGATAGCACACTGCATCCATTTTTGCTACAAACAACATAGAAAGCCTCCCCCCAAGTGGGTCAGGACTCACTCCACCAGAGCAGCTTCCACCTCTGCAGCTTTCCTCAGAGGAGTCCCCACCAGGGACATCCTGAAGGCTGCCATCTGGACATCTGTTTACACTTTTACCAAACATTACCACCTGCCTCTGTTCTCCAAATCCAGGGCAGGGTTTGCCTCTCAGTCTTGCAGGGCATCCTAGCCAACCCCTAGTTTCCTTGACTGCCTCCACCCATTTCCTCAGCTTTGGGAATCAACCCAAATGTGATGACATGCAACAGTGAAACACTAAGAACATAGTACAGTTGTGTACACATACCATAAATGTAGATGTTCGAGTGTATTCACTGTTGCAGTCCTGGTTTCCTTCCCTCCATCCCCCTTTTTTCTTCTCTTTCATTACAAGGGACATACTGGTATTTACGTTCTACTGGTGCGGTTCTTCCACCAGTACCTGGCTTATGCTTGGGGCTCCTGACAGGTTAGGGCAAGAAAAACTGATGTAATGGCGTTGGCTGCCTTACTTTATACTACTTGACGACCTGATGCCAGTCCTGAAGCGACGGCATCTGACGCAGAAATACTAAGCCTCTGGTATTCGGGCCAGCTGAGGGCTACCCTGGCAGGGATAACCCAAATGTGATGACTGCAACAGTGAATACACTCGAACATCTACATTTATGGTAAGTGTACACAGCTGTACTTTTCGTTCTGTTGTGAACCTAGTACCCCTTCAAGTCGGAGCTGTTTCAAGCAAGATTATCAACAGCCCAGCTTGCATACTGCCTTCCATTCATTGCCACCCATTCTTCTGCTGACACTGCTATACTACACGTCATACTTAACTGTAGCTCTAGGATGTTCTTCATCTCACATTGCTGCAGTCCTTACTTATGGGTAGTCCGCTGTCCTCGGTCGGCCCGAATACCAAAGTATTAGGCTGACATCGGTCATGGGCGCCTAGATCTGACATCAGAGCGTCAGGGTATAAAGGCGCATGACCGACGTCATATCCTCAGTCTTTTTTGCCGCATGGTCCGATGCAGAAGCAGTGTTGCAAGTGCCGTTCGGCGTTCTGAAATTTTTCGTTTTCGGAGTTTCAGACCGATACCAAGTTGGGCTAAGTACCCCGTTGGGGAATATTTTTGTTTTTTCTTGCCTCAGTTACTTACCGGATGTCAGAAAAAGTGAATAATTGTATTTCTTGTGGGAAACAGATACCGCATAGGGATTACCACTCGCTTTGTATTCCTTGTTTGGGACGAGCACGGCGTAGTTGGGTGGCGGTTTTGTGCTAGGTTTAATAAGCGCACTATAAAGCGGAGGTTAGATTGCGCTAGGTTAGTCTTTGGCAAGAGGTGTAATTATAATATGCCGTCGGATGTTCCGACGCCTGCTTCTACTAAGAAGCGCAAAGACAAATCTTTAAAACCTAGGCAGGATGATTCGTCCGTTACGGATGCCGGATCTTTAGAAGCTACAGCTGAACAGGTGGATTCGGCTGAAGTTTCTGTTGAGTCCCAGGGGGAAACTTTGATTTTACATGATGTGGCCTCTCAGGAGGCAGGTTAGGCTGAAGGGGCCTCTCAGGTTACTATTCTCCCTTCTATGCCTAAGGTGGTTAGGCCTTCTGTTACTGTTTCTAAGGCTCCTTCTAAGAGCAGGTCTGTTTTGCCTTCCTCTGGTGTCAGTTCTGGTTCTTCAGGGTCTGTGCCTAAAAAGCACATGCTTAAAATGGCAGAGGATTTGATTACTTTAATTAGAGGTTCTATGCCCCCTCCTGATAAGAGGCCCAGGATTGAGCCAGAGTTGGAAAGTTTGGAGCAGGCCTCAGATGATTCAGAGTCTTCTGCTGAAGACATTCAAGATTTCCCTCCTTATTCTGATTCTGATGCAGAGGATTCCACTCCTTCTGCTTCTCCTCCAGAGGATTTTTCATTTTCAGAAACTCTGCATTCCATGAGGGAGCATTTTAAGTGGGAAGGACAGGATTACTCGGATTCACGGAAGAGACTTGGGGAGTTCTTGTTTTTACCACAACATAGACCCTTAGCTATACCTCCGGTTTTGGATGTTGTTTCAGATGTTTTCTCGGAAGCTTCCCTTAATCCAGATTCTGTGCCTCCTGCTCCAGTTAAACCAGACAGCTATTACAGGGTGCCTGAGGCTCATAAATATCTTTATAAGAGTCCTAGGGCGGACCCAGAAACTATTAGTCAGGGGCCTAAGGGTGTTAGAGCCTCTGTTGTTAAGAATCCGGTTCCTCTTGATAAGGAAGCTAGAGCTTTGGATAGATGGGGTAAGAAGGTATATACCTCTTCTACTTTAGCAATGAGAGCTTTGAACTGCCAGTTTCATATGTTGAAGTATCAGAATTTCCTCCTTTCTCAGCTAAGATCTAAAGTGGATGCTTTGGCAGAGGGCATAGAGTGTAAAGAATTGCAGGATATAGTGCATGTTTCTGAACAGGTGGGTAAGCACTCTTTGCAATGTGGTTTTGATGCTTTACAGGCTTCTTCTAGGGTGGCTGCCACTGGTTCAGTTATTCAGAGGCACGCCTGGCTTAAGGATCAGAATTTGTCTGAGCATGTTAAGTCTAGAATTCTGGATGCCCTTTACAATCTGAAGTTTTGTTTGGTCCTCCTGTGGAGTCAGTCTTAAAGAAAATGGAAGACAAGGCTAAGTCTATGCAGACGGTTAAAGATTTTTTGCAGGTACAACCTCCAAAGTTTAGTAGAAATTGGCCTACTAAGGGGTGGACGTACCCTTCTTCTGATTCTCAGTCTAGGGGTAGATCTAGACGTGGTAGGGGCAGAGCTCAGGGTACCTTCAGGCTGAGACAATGGAGTTCGCCTGCTCAATCTGCTGGTGAGGGCAGGGGCCAGTCCTTTCGTAAACAGGCCCAATGACCTGCATTTTCAGCTGCCAGATTCTTCTTGCCTGGCAGCTCCTTTGGGAGGAAAGTTGGCTCTTTTCAAGCAAAATTGGCATTTAGTCACCCAGGACAAATGGGTATTGGACATTATAAACCGAGGTTACAAGTTTTATTTCCATACCATGCCTCCTTTCAAAGGCATGCCAGACGTCCCTCCTCGGCAAAGGATAGAGGCTCACAGACAAATTTCTTTACTTCTTCAAATAGGAGCTATACAGCCAGTTCCTCTGTCATAAGTGGGCCTAGGATTTTATTCTCGCCTGTTTCTAGTTCCAAAGAAAGGGAACACGTGGAGACCAATTTTGGATTTATCTATCCTCAACACTTACCTGGACATTCCAAAGTTCAAGATGCTGACTTTACAACAACTTTTACCTCTGTTGGGAAAAGATCACTGGATGGTTACTCTGGATCTCAAAGAGGCTTACCTGCATGTTCCTATCAGGCCCAGTTGCAGGAGGTACCTGCGTTTTCGGGCTGGAAATTTACATTATCAGTTCTCTGCATTGCCCTTTGGCTTATCTACTGCGCCCAGAGTGTTCACAAAGATTCTGGCTCCAGTGATAGCATTTTTCAGACTAAGAGGAATACAGATCTATCCTTATTTGGACGATTGCCTGATTATTGCACAAGAAAAGGACGAACTTCTTCATCATCTACAGTATGTGATGGCAGTGTTAAGATGCCTAGGGTATTCTGTGAACGAAACAAAGTCCAGTCTAGTACCCTCTCAGGACATGTGCTTTCTGGGTGTGAGACTGAATACAGCTTCTCAGATGGCCTTTTTGACCCCGGACAAACAAAGAAGCCTTTCTCTTTATTTCCATCAAATGTCTCTACGGTCCAGGCTGACTGCAAGGACAGTCCTTCAAGCCTTGGGGTTCATGGCATCTTGTATTCTAGTGCTTCCCAATGCCAAATTGCATATGAGGAAGCTTCAGTGGTATCTCAAAAATGTATGGACACAGCACTGCCAAGATCAAGACACTGTCATTCAGATAATACCTTGCATTCAGAAGGAGTTTTTGTGGTGGGCTCAGGAATGTCACCTAAACAAGGGACTCTCTGTGACCCGGCCAGAGGCGAGTCAGATTCTAACGACAGATGCCTCGGACAAGGCTTGGGGTGCACACCTCAATGGAAAATGGGTGCAAAACACGTGGCCTGTCAAACTCCAACATTTGCATATCAACTTAAAGGAAATGTTAGCAATCCAGTTTGCATTGATGGCTTTCAAAGATTTACTTCACCCAGGGCAGGTGTTGATTCAAACAGACAACACTACTGTCATGTGGTACATCAACAAGCAGGGGAACCCATTCTTACCCTCTTTGCAGGCAAGCGATGATTCTGTGGGAAACTGCTCTCAATCTACACCTCAATCTTCAGGCAAGGTTTCTACCAGGAGCACAGAACTCCTTAGCAGATGTCTTGAGCAGACAAATAGTGGATCCTCACGAGTGGAAATTGGATCCTCATGTATTCCAACAGTTGACAGTGTTATGGGGAACTCCAGACATAGATCTGTTCGCTTCTCCACTAAATTACCAGTTGCCAAAGTTTTGCACAAAATGTTTCATCACACAGCTTGGAAGGTGGACGCTCTATCATTCAGTTGGAACAATCTGCATGTATATGCCTTTCCACCTCTGCCTCTTCTTCCCAAGGTACTTTTGAAGGCCAGACAAGACAAGACAACCATGATTTTGATAGCACCGGATTGGCCTCGACAACACTGGTACCCACTACTGAGGAGTTTAGTACGAGAACCTCCATGGTCTCTGCCTTTGATTCCGCACCTTTTGTCACAAGAGGACAGTCACTTCCTCAATGTCAAGATTCAGTCTCTGCATCTAACAGCCTGGCATATTCTGTTTTAGACTCTGGAGGGTCTCAGCTTCCACAGCAAGTTTTGAATGTTATTTTGGAGGCCAGAAGGCCTAGTACCAGGAAAGTTTACTCTGATAAATGGAGGAGATTTTTTATTTGGAGCAAAGAAAAGGACTTTGATGTCTCCAAACCTGATTTAAGTGTTGCTCTTCAATATCTTACTGAGTTATTGGACAAGGGTTTGTCTTTCTCCTCGATAAAGGTCCATGCTGCAGCCATTTCTGCTCACTATGATTGTGACCCTCCTTTATTCTCTCATCCTTTGTTTAAGCAATTTCTTAGAGGGCAAAGAATATAAGACCCCCACGTAGAGCTCCTACTCCTGCTTGGGATCTCAATTTTGTGTTGGAAAAACTTACTCTACAACCTTTTGAGCCTGCAGCTACTGCCGAGTTAAAGTATTTGTCATGGAAAACTGCTTTTTGTTGGCCATTACCTCTGCAAGAAGGGTTTCTGAATTACAGGCCCTCATGGCAGTGGAGCCTTTCCTGATTTTTCATAAGGATAGGGTATCTTTGCGTACTAATCCTTCCTTTATGCCTAAAGTGGTTTCTAGTGTGGCCTTAAACCAAACTATTCATTTGCCTACTTTTTATGCAAACCCCCAAAATAAAGGGGAGAAAATTTTGCATACTTTGGATATTCACAGACAGTTGCGTTATTATTTGAGCAGAACCAGGAGTTCAGACAGTCTCAGCAGTTGTTTGTTTCTTTTGCTTTGGGTTCACAGGGTAAACCTGTTTCAAAACAAACTATTTCTAAATGGATTGGGTTTTGTATTTCTTTCTGTTATTCCCATCATGGTAAGGAGATTCCGGCTGGAATCAGGCCTCATTCCACTAGGGCTACTGCTACTTCTACGGCCTTTCTAAGGGAGGTAGCTACAAAAGACATTTTGGAGGCAGCTACTTGGAGTTCAGTGCATACTTTTTCTAAACATTACCACCTTCCTCTTTATTCCAAGTCTAGGGCTGGATTTGCCACTGCAATTTTACAGGGCATTTTAGCAGCCCCTAATGCTCTATGATTTTTACCAACCTCCCTTTCCCGTTGCTTTGGGATTCTACCCATAAGTAAGGACTGCAGCAATGTGAGATGAAGAACATAGTACAGTTTTGTACCTACCATAAATGTAGATGTTCAAGATCCACATTGCTGCAGTCCAATTTACCCTCCCTCCTTCCCCACTATAGTTTCACATGATGCTATGCTTTAGGTGATGGTTGTTGTTGGGCTTGTTTTTGGGAGGTATTCTGTTCTTGGCTGTGGCCTTTTTTTGTTTGGCCTTCTGACATCTGGGGCAAGAAAAGACTGAGGATATGACGTCGGTCATGCGCCTTTATACCCTGACGCTCTGATGTCAGATCTAGGCGCCCATGACCGACGTCAGCCTAATACTTTGGTATTCGGGCCGACCGAGGACAGCGGACTACCCATAAGTAAGGACTGCAGCAATGTGGATCTTCGAACTTCTACATTTATGGTAGGTACAAAACTGTACTTTTCCTTCTTTCACTCTTCACATAGTGTGACCACCACTGTGTTTCTGCCATTAAAGCCAGATAGGTTCCCAACTCTCATTTGTCAGTACCATCACCTTTTATTTATTTATTTTACATTTGTTGACCGGGCTGGTCCAGCTGGATATATTTCCTTTTTCAGTAGAGGCCCGGGGAGAAAAGCTCCACATATAAACAACCACCACCACACAACAAAATGTTTACAATAAACAAGAAAGGTATTACAATTTAAATTCTGGGAAGACTATGTGGCACACTATAATAAATACATCATACACCTACAGATCATTTTACAGTATGAATATCTAGGGCAGCCCCAAGACATTATTAGAATACATTTAAATCCTTGGTTATTCTAGTTTACTCCAGACAGTTACTATTTCTAGAGGGTTAGACAGTAACAGTAGAAAAAGGAAGAGGTATAAAGAAAATGGCAGGAATACTACCTTCAGGATACATTCATAGCCAAGTAGAAAAGATGTGTAATTGGTGCCTAAGTAGTAGAGATAACTTATAGGTGCTACTAATTCAGAGGAGTAGACAGGAAAGAGTGGAGGAAAGTAGGAAGTCAAGAGACTTCTCTACACTCTCAAGAAGGCTATGCTAGAGCCGTTGTAAATTCCCTACCTGTTCACAGATTTGACTGTGGAAACAAGGCTTTTTTTTCTGTTCTGTTCAGAAGCCTGTCTTTTGGAAGTTTCTATCCCTGTTCTTCGGAAACTTTATTGAGCCAAGTTGTTTCACAGATCAGATACTGGAATACACCCACTCCCTTGCCATATGTAACTGTTTTAGATAAAACACCTAATGCCTTTTGAAACTCTTGTTTTGGTATAATCACTGTTTTAGTCACTAATTCTATATTGAATATTGTTTTGGTGAATGTGCCATCCTGACCATGGCTGAAAGGGGTCACATAAGGATCAGCCCAGTACTCTAGTAAAAATTTCAGTCAGTCAGCAGATGGCTAGATAAAGCAAAACACTTATCTACTCAACCTATTCTTTGACATAGATACCTGCACTACTCTTTCCTGAATTGTCCACACCTTGTTTCCATCTTAGATCATTACTGTCTTGTTGTGTTCCTATAGATTTTTACTATCTCTTTTCCCATCTTCAGTGAAGCCAGTAATCAGTCACTCCTGCCCTTAACTTAGTCTTATTGCTTCAAGGCATTTTTTATATGAAAATATATGCATATGTTGATATGCACTTCACTGTTACGATGTTTCTTTATCTTGATCTTTTGCATCCAAAGATATTTTTATTATTATGGCTTTGTGCTTCCTTGGTCATAGCTAAATTTAAACGTCCAGCAGATCTGTCCACTTAGTAGGTTAACAAATGAAACAATAGAATTCCTGCCTGTGTATACTGTAACACTGGGTATATTAAAAAAAACAAGACAAGGAAGGATAAGGTGTTTGGAATACTGTGCCACTAGATATGTTAAAAAGAGACAAGGAAGAACAAGGTACTTATCTGAGAAATATGATCTATAAAGAAAATGGGAAATTGAAGCATGCTGGTTAGATGGAGTTAAGTGTCTATGTAAGGCAGAAAAGTAGCTAAATGCTTATATATTTTTGACATGTAGACTGTATGTGACATTTAGATAAGGAGGAATATTTGTTGTCCCTAGTGTGTACTCTCACTGTAGGGTGGAATATTGGTTGTCCCAAGTGTGTACTCCCATTGTACTAAACTAATTTATATTTAATCTGTTTACTCATTTAATGAATTATTTTCTTTTGCTCTCTAGGTAAGACCTATCCATGGGGAAATGGTTTTAAAACAAATCGCAGTAATCTGTGGCAGGTAATCTATATGCCACTTCCTGGCTTCTCTCTTCTTTTTCTAGAATTGCTTGCAAACATAGGAAATACAAGAGTAGTACATTCTTTAATTCCTCTATATCTGAAAGTACCAGCTTTACGTAGTGTTTTTCTTTTGGTTCTGATAATTGCATAAATCTTAATGAGCAGAAAATGTCTGCCAGTGTAGGCTGTTTCTCTGGTTTCAGGTTTGCCTGCTTTGGTTCAATACTGGTTAGATTTATAGCAGATAGTTATTTAGGTTTGCTTAGATTAACCCTCTCCCTGATCATTGCAAGTAGCATTGAACCTGTTACAGTGGTGAAGACATTAATCGCTTATAGCTGAATGTAGTGAAGGCAACAGACTGAAATACAAACGTGATACTTAACAATAGACAAATGCCTATGTGATTTATGTAGCTTACAGAAAATATTATACATTTAAGGTTAATAAATATTTCAGTCAGAATACTTGAGATGTAATTCAAACAAATTGCAACAGAATAAGTTTGGGGAGTAAAGTGCCTAAACCTGTATCCTCAGAATAACTACACCTAAATGCTTTAGCCAGATACGCTTGCAGTTGGTTGTGAAAAGGTGTTAACTCAGGGAATTCCATAATTCAGGAAGTGTTTCGACTGAAGAATTTTTTGGTTACGGCCATGTTGTAGGTTGATCTTTAAGCCATCTTGACTTCTAAAAGCATCGAGGGTATGTCTAATAAATAGAAATTATTTTAACGAGTCAGTAATTGTCATTATTAAGTTTAAAGATGAGTGTATTCAGTAGAAGTTGTGCTCTGCCTTCCACAGGGAGCTACATGGCTCTTTGGATGGTTACACAGTGATGTTCGTTTCTCATTGCAGCATGCACAAATCTAAAAGAGCTGATGTTGTTCACTTCATTTCATTAACCTGTGGGTAAGGAACCAACCGACTGCTTTTTTTTCCAGCTTGAGCTTCCTGACTTGAGCTCCTCCTTCCTACCCATAATGCCCCGCTCCCTCAAAATACCTCAGATCTCATTTGCCATGCCTCAAGTTAGCATCGAGTTCTGTCGGTCTTGAGCTGCTTGAGTGGGTGTAAGTCTCTTTTTTGGTTCTCCCTACCTAGTAGTCTTTATTTAATTCTGTAATACTTATTCTTGAGTGATCGCTCCCTATGTCCTTTCCATCTAGCTTTTTCACGTTTCTCTCTGTTAGGTTTCCTCTCTTCCCTATTCATACAAAAAATACTTCCTTCTCCTCTCTCTTTCTGTTCTTTACTATCGCTGATCAAAAACCTTTAGGGTTTAAAAAGTTCACTTCCTGTGGGTGGAAGATTCTTCTATTTGATGCCCACAGGGAGTGTGTTTACTGCTTGGGGCCTAAACATTTGGAAGCCCCTTGTGAAATTTGTAGGGCTTTCCATCCTTGGGCTGTGGTGGATAAGAAGAGCAAACTGGTGTTAAAAGGTTTGCTCCCTTCTTCCTCCACCTCGGGGATGCCTTTTACATCAGGGGCTGAACCCCATACTAAAAAGTCCAGGGAGTCACGGGAGTCCAGGAGAACTTCTCCTGTGTGATCCTCCTCTGAACTCCAGAGAAAAAAAGCAAAATCTTCAGAACCAGCTCGGTCAGCTCCAAGCTCAGTTGCCACTGCTTCTCCTAATCCCCCGTCAGCTTCTGTTGTTCTGTGATCAAATGGTGCTTCCATGGTATTGGTTCCTACAGTTTCAGTGCCCCTGGATTGGTGCTGTCAGGACATACATAGAGATCTGCGTCTCATTCCCCCCAGAGATCCTCCAGACCTCCATCCACAACAACTTCTGGGTCTTCCCAAAGCCTAACCTCCAAGGACGTTAGCAAACTCATGAGGCAATTTCTTTACATACAGATCTAGATGGAACTTGTGTCCACTGTGTCCAAATCTGGCTCCATGAGTTTCCCCTTTCCAGCTAACAACTCCTTATCCAATCCGACCTTTGGTTTTGAAGTCGTCTGTTCTGTTGGTTACTGGTGCTGGAGTGTCAGAGCCAATAGAGATGTCCTCTCTGCTCCCGACTTTCTCTCCAAAATGCTTGGCTCCATCGGCTTCGGTTCCAAGCGTGTCTCCGAGCTGTAGTGTCGAGGTCAGATGTTCTTCATGTTTCACTGTTGCAGTCATCACACTTGGGTTGTCTGCCTGCAGGCAGCCCTCAATCGGCCCAAATACCAGAGACTTAGTATTTCTGCATTGGATGCTGTCACTCCAGGACTGACGTCAGGATGTCCGGGGTATAAAAACAGGCAGACAACACCATTGCATCAGTCTTTCTTGTCGAGGAGCCCGAAGCAGAAGCAGTTCGCAAGTGCAGGTCGGCCGCTACCTGAATTTTTGTTTACGAATTGAATAATCCTGAAGTCTTCTAAAGCTAAGTACCCTGTTGGGGATCCTTTTTTCTTTCTCTAACCAATGTCAGAAAAAGTTAACAATTGTCTTGCCTGTGGAAAGCAAATACCTCACAGAGATTTTCATTCTTACTGTGTCACCTGTTTAGGCCCAGACCACGACGTACCTCACTGTCAGTTTTGTGCCTTAACGCCCGATCCATTCGTCGTCGGGCTCTCTTTGTTGCTAAATTCATTCACTCTCGATCTCTGTATTCTGAAATGGCTTTGGTAATCCATCCAACTACTGATATTCCGAAAAAACGTAAGGATAAAGTCAGAGACAGACCACATAGGTCCAAAGCTGCTGACGACGCTTCTGTTAAGCTAGTCCGCCGGTACTCAGTGAGGTGCTTTTGCAGCCCCTGATGCCCGCTTCAATGGATTTGCAGGCCTGTACCGAGACCCAATCGGAGTCCAGTATGTCGTGAGACTCTTCTTCGACTATGGACCTGCGGATGTCTTTACCTTGGATGAGTCCGGAGCCGCTGTGTAGGCACCAGCTTCTGAGGCAGTTCTTCATTCAACCGATGTTCGACTAAAACACACAACTTCATTTTTTAACCAAAACTGCTGAGTTTCTTAGGCCCAGAGTACGCACTACGCCTAGAAAACCGACGATGAAAGTGCATGCACCTGCTCCCATTTCACAAAAACAAATGCTTAGAATGGCCAAAGACCTTATCACACTGATTAGGGGAAGTCAGCCTTCCCCTGCTAAGAGAAAAAGAGACCAGTCCCCTACAGTTTATACAGACCAGAAGTCCGATGACTCTGAGATTTCTGATTATGAAGACATGCCCTTGTCTGCTTATGAGGATTCAGATGCAGATGAATCCATTCCCTCTGCCTCCCCTCCAGAGGATTTTTCTTTTGGTGAAACCTTGCATACCTTAAGAGAGCATTTTCACGGGGAATGCCAAGACTATCCTCAGTCCAAAAAGAGACTCAGAGAATTTCTATAGTTGCCTCAGCACAGGCCTTTAGCAATTCCCCCTGTCCTGGATATTGTTGATGATGTTTTTTTATGGAATCCAGTCTTAATCCTGACACTTTACCTCCTGCCCCTAAGAAACCAGACAGGTACTACAGAGTACCTGACAATCACAATTTTTTTCAAGAATGTTACTGCTAACCCAGAGATCATTTCCCAGGGGCCTAAAGGTATTAAGGCAACTACAGCCAAGAATCCCACCCCTTCGGACAGGGGTTCCAGAGCTTTGGACAGATGGGATAAGAAGGTATATACCTCTGCAACTCTTGCTATTAGGGCATTGAATTGTCAGTTGCACATGCTGAAGTATCAGCAACATATTATGGAACTTATTAAACAAAAAGTGGCAACCTTTACAGACTGTGCAGAGAATAAAGAATTGCAGGAGCTTATGCACTCTGCAAGCCAAGTCAACAAGCATACTTTGTAGTGTGGCTTTGATGTCCTAGAAGCATCTTGCTGGGCAGCAGTCACTGCCTCTGTACTGAGAAGATATGCTTGGCTCAAGGAGCAGACCTTGCCAGACCATGTCAAATCAAAGTTACTAGATGCTCCTTTGAACAAGGGCAGTTTGTTTGGCACCAAAGCAGAAGAGGTTCTTAAAAAGATGGAAGAAAAAGCTAAGTCTGTGCAGAGTGTTAAAGAATTCTTACATGTGCAACCCCGTAGATTCAGTAGGCATTGCCCTAAGAAACACTGGTTCTTTCCAGCCCCCTCTAGGCCTACTCAAACCAGACCCAGGGGAAATAGATCACCCAGACTACAGTCTCAGAGTATGCAGAGATCTAAGCAATGGAGTGCCCCCACCCCTAAAGCAGGGAGTGGTAAGCCACCTCCTTACGGAAAAAAACTTACAATGACTTCCTTACTCCACTCCCCAGGCCTGCCCAATTGCTTGTGCCCCTAGGTGGAAAACTTGCCCTTCACGCAAAAAACTGGATGTCTATCGCACAAGACTGGTGGGTCCTCGACATTGTATCCCAGGGGTACAAATTTTATTTCCATTCACTGCCAACCCCAAGTGGGTTTCCAGACCTTCCTCCAAACCCGTGGGCAGAGGCTCAAAACCAAGTAGCTTCCCTGCTCAATATCAGAGCTATTCAGCCTGTTCCAGTAGAACAGAGGGGTCAATGATTCTACTCCAGACTCTTCCTGGTACCCAGGAAAGAGGGCTCTTAGCGCCCAGTCCTGGATCTTTCAATTCTCAACACCTTCCTGGTGGTACCAAAATTCAAAATGCTTACCCTGCAACAGCTTCTTCCTATGCTAGCCAAGGATGCCTGGTTAGTCAGCCTAGACTTGAAAGAAGCCTATCTGCACATCCCCATAAGGGAGTCATGCAGGAAGTATCTACGTTTCAGGGCAGGATCTGTGCATTATCAGATGTTCTTCGTGTTTCACTGTTGCAGTCATCACACTTGGGTTATGTGCCTGCAGGTAGCCCTCAGTCGGTCCGAATACCAGAGTCTTAATATTTCTGCATCGGATGCTGTCGCTTGTTCCATGATGTCAGGTCATCAGGGTTATAAAACAGGCAGCCAATGCCATTACATAAGTCTTTCTTGCTGAGGAGGAGCCCAAAGCAGAAGCAGTTCACAAGTGCTGGTTGACCGCTAACTGAAATTTTCGTTTTCGAGTTATAATCCCAAAGTCTTCTAAAGCTAAGTACCCTGTTGGGGATCCTTTTTTCTTGCTCTAACCAATGTCAGAAAAAGTTAACAATTGTCTTGCCTGTGGAAAGCAAATACCTCTCAGAGATTTTCATTCTTACTGCGTCACCTGTTTAGGCCCAGACTACGACGTCCCTTGCTGTCGGTTTTGTGCTTTAACGCCCGAACCATTCATCGTTGGGCTAGCTTTGTCACTAAATTCTTTTGCTCTCATTCTCCTTATTCCGAAATGGCTTCAATGAGCCATCCGACTACTGATCTTCTGAAAAAATGCAAAGATAAAGATAGAGACAGACCACATAGGTCCAAAACTGCCAAGGGCGCTTCTGTTAAGCTAGTCGCCAGTCTGACGGTACTCAATGAGGCGCCTTTACAGCCCCTAATGCCCACTTCTATGTATTTGCAGGCCTCTGCTGAGAGCCATTCAGAGTCAGGTATGCCGCGAGATGCTTCTTCGACTATGGAACCTGCGGATGTCTCTACCTTGGATGGGTCCGGAGCTGCTGTGCAGGCACCGGCTTCTGAGGGTGTATTTCATCCTACCGATGTTCGAATCAAACCGACAGCTTCGTTTTTAGCCAAAATGACTGAGTTTCTTAGGCCCAGAGTACGTACTATGCCTAGAAAACCGACGACCAAAGCACATGCTCAAGCTCCCATGCCTCAAAAATAAATTCTTAGAATGGCTGAAGACCTTATTATCCTAATTAGGGGAAGCCAGCCTTCCCCTGCTTAGAGACAAAGAATTGAGTTTCCTTGTGATTCTACAGACCAGGAGTATGATGACTCTGACCCTTTTGATTATCGGGACATGCCCTTATCAGCCTATGAGGATTCAGATTCAGAGGAATCCATTCCCTCTGCCCCCCCCTCCAGAGGATTTTTATTTTGGTGAAACCTTGCATACTTTGAGAGCATTTCCACTGGAAATGCCAAGACTACCCTCAGTCCAGAGCATTTCCACTGGGAATGCCAAGACTACCCTCAGTCCAAAAAGAGACTCAGAGAATTTTTAGAGTTGCCTCAGCACAGGCCTCTAGCTATACACCCTGTCCTGGATGTTGTAGATGATGTTTTTATGGAATCAAGTCTTACTCTAGATACATTACCCCCGGCCCCTAGGAAACCTGACAGGTACTACACAGTACCTGATTCCCAAAAATTTCTCTTCAAGAATCCTACTGCAGATCCAGAGACCATTTCCCAGGGATCTAAAGGTATTAAGGGTACTACAGCCAAAAATCGTACCCCTTCGGACAGGGATTCCATACCTTTAGACAGATTGGGTAAGAAGGTATATACCTCTGCAACTCTTACCATCAGGGCATTGAATTTGCCAGTTTCATGTGTTGAAGTGCCAGCAACTTGTTATAGAACTAATTAAACAAAAAATGGTATTTCCAGATTTTGCAGAAAATAAAGATCTACAAGCGCTAATGCATTCTGCAAAACAAGTTAGTAAGCATACTTTGCAGTGTGGCTTTGATGCCCTAGAAGCATCTTGGAGGGCTGCAGTCACTGGGTCTGTACTGAGAAGGCATGCTTGGCTGAAGGAACAGTCTTTGCCAGATCATGTCAAATCCAAATTACTAGACGCTCCTTTAAATAAGGACTGTTTGTTTGGCACCAAATCAGAAGAAGTTCTTTAAAAGATGGAAGAAAAAGCTAAATCTATGCAAACTATCAAAGAATTCTTACAAGTGCAACCAGCTAGATTCAGTAGGCATTGGCCTTCTAAAAACTAGTCCTTTCCAGCCCCTTCCCAGACCCAGACCCAGACCCAAGGGAAACAGGCCGCCCAGACTACAATCTCAGGGTATGCAGAGATCTAAACAATGGAGTCCCCCACCCCAAAAGCAGGGAGTGGTAAGCCGCCCCCTTATGGAAAAACTTCACAATAACTTTGCAATTATCTTTCCCAGCCCTGCCCAATTACTTGTGTTCCTAGGAGGAAATCTTGCCTTTCATGCAAAAAACTGGATGTCCATTACTCAGGACCGCTGGGTCCTAAACATTGTATCCCAGGGGTACAAATTCAACTTCCATTCACTGCCAACCCCAAGACAGTTTCCAGACCTTCCCCCAAACCAGTGGGCAGAGGCTAAAAAGCAAGTACTTTCCCTGCTGAATATCAGAGCTATTCAACCTGTTCCAGTCGAACAATAGGGTCATGGTTTCTACTCCAGATTTTTCCTGGTGCCCAGAAAAGAGGGCTCTTGGTGCCCAATCCTGGATCTTTCAATTCTCCACACCTTTCTGGTGATCCCAAAATTCAAGATGCTTACCCTGCAACAGCTTCTCCCTATGCTAGCCAAAGATGCCTGGTTAGTCACTCTAGACTTACCTGCACATCTCCATAAGGGAGTCATGTAGGAAATATCTACGTTTCAGGGCAGGCTCTTTGCACTATCAGTTCTCTGCACTTCCCTTTGGCTTATCTACTGCGCCCAGAATATTCACAAAGTGCCTGGCTTCAGCCATTGCATACTGCAGGCAAAGAAATATCCACATTTTCCCATACTTGGATGACTACCTGATTCAGGCAGTCAGGAATTGCTACTTTAGCACCTGGCATTTGTAAAAAGCCTTCTCACTTCATTGGAGTACACCAGCAATGAAAACTGGTGCCAAGTCAAAAGATTGTTTTCCTGGGAGCAAGCTTGGCCACAACTTCCCAGATGGCATTTCATACTTCAGCAAAACAGGTCTATCTGGCAAACTACTTCAAACAAATGACCACCAGAACCCAGCTTTCTGCAAGAAAGATACTGCAAGCCCTAGGGTTCATGGCCTCATGTATTCTGCTAATTCCATATGCAAGACTGCATATGAGGAAACTTTAATGGTACTTAAAACGTCTTTGGTGTCAGCATTCTCAGGACCTGGAAACAGTCATTCCTATCATATCTTGTCTAAGGACAGAGTTCCTTTGGTGGGCAGAAGCATGCAACCACAACAAGGAACTGCCTTTCTCTCAACCCTTCGCCACCCAAACCCTGACGACAAACTCATCAGACTATACATGAGGGGCTCACAAGGCAGGCAAATGCATTCAAGGCCACTGGAGCCCAGCCCAGATTCACCTGCACATCAGTCAAAAAGAGATGCTAGCTGTACAGAATGCTCTGACAGCCTTCAAATACATAATACTTCCAGGACAACTGCTTATAAAAACAGACAACACCACAGTTATGTGGTACATAAACAAGTGGGAGGAACCCATTCTTACCCACTCTGAAGGTTAGCCAAGGCCCTGTGGAGCACAGCCTTGAGCAACCAAGTGCACATACAAGCTCAGTTCTTGCCAGATGAACAAAATTCACTGGCAGATGACTTAAGCAGCAATCTCCCAGACCCACATGAGTGGAAATTGGAGCCCAACACTTTCAACCTTCTGATCCAGAGGTGGACCTCTTTGCTTCCCCCAAGAACCACCAGTTGAGCAAATACTGCACCAGGAACCCTCACAGCAGGGCCTGGAAGGTGGATGCCCTATCCTTTCAATGGGAAAACCTCTCATTTTATGCCTTCCCCCCTCTGCCCCTTCTCTCAAGATAAAACAGGACAGGCTAAGGCCAATTCTTATTGCCCCAGACTGGCCACACCAGCACTGGTAACCACTCCTATGCAGCCTGACAACAGTGCCACCCTGGCACCTTCACCAGACTCTCACCCTGCTGTCTCAACAGGAGGGACAGATTTTGCATCCACAATTGCAAACCCTAAACCTTGCAGTTTGGCTTATCCCTTAAATACCCCACCAGCAGCCCACAGCAAACAGGTGCTGGATGTCATTCTTGAAGCCAGAAGGCTTAGTACTAGGAAATCCTATGGTGAAAAGTGGAAAGATATTGTTCTTGGAATCAGTCTCAAGGGAAGGACACAGCAGCGCCCTCTTTACCTCTAATCCTGGATTACCTAGCAGAGCTACTCCACAGAGGCCTATCCTTCTCCTCCGTTAAGATTCATGCCTCTGCCATCTCAGCTCATTATAATACTGAGCCACCTCTATTTTCTCACCCTCTCATCAAACAATTCCTGAGAGGGGCTAACAACTTAAGGCCCCCTAGGAGAGCACCCACCCCTGCCTGGGACCTTAACTTTGTACTGGAAAAACTCACACTCCCCCCCTTTTGAACTTGCTGCCTCAGCAGAGTTAAAATCCCTCTGTTGGAAAACAGCCTTGCTTTTAGCCATAACTTCGGCAAGAAGAGTGTCTGAGTTACAGGCACTGATGGCTGTGGAACCCTTCATTATTTTCCATGCTGACAGGGTTTCCCTCAGGACTAACCCGTCTTTTATGCCTAAGGCGGTGTCCAGTGTGACTGTAAACCAATCCATCCATTTGCCAACCTTCTTCCCTAATCCCCAGAATAAAGGGGAAAGGATCCCGCACTCCTTAGACATGCACAGACAGCTCGGGTTCTACCTTGACGGGACTAAGCCTTTCAGAAAATCTGACCAGCTGCTAGTCAGCTTTGCTACAGGGGCAGAGGGTAAGGCCATTTCAAAACAAACCATTTCCAAAGGGATAGCACACTGCATCCATTTCTGCTACAAGCACCATGGAAAACCTACCCCACTAGGGGTCAGACCACATTCCATTAGGGCTACGTCCACCTTTACAGCATTTCTCAGGGGAGTTCCTACCAGGCACATTCTGGAAGCTGCAACCTGGAGTTCTGTACACACCTTCACCAAGCATTACCACTTACCTATATTTTCTAAATCAAGGGCTGGATTTGCTACAGCAGTCTTGCAAGGCCTACTAGCCAGCCCTAACACGTCTTGACTGCCTCCACCCTTCCTCAGCTTTGGGAGTCAACCCAAGTAGATGACTGTAACAGTGAAACACGAAGAACATAGTACAGTTGTGTACACCTACCATAAATGTAGATGTTCGAGTGTATTCACTGTTGCAGTCCTCGTTTCCCTCCAGCCCCCTGGCTTTCTCTATCTTTCTACCTCTCCTCTTTGTGGCCATTCCTAATGGCATTGGTATTTACTTTTCACTGGTGGTGTTCCCCAGTATATACCAGCTCCGTATTTGGGGGCTCCTGACATTTGGGGCAAGAAAAACTGATGTAATGGCGTCAGCTGCCTGTTTTATACCCCTTACAACCTGATGTCATGGAAGAAGCGACAGCATCTCACGCAGAAATTCTAAGACTCTGGTATTAAGGCCGACTGAGGGCTACCTGTAGGCAAATAACCCAAGTGTGATGACTGCAACAGTGAATACACTCTAACATCTACATTTATGGTAAGTAGACACAACTGTACTTTCTCTGCACTTCCCTTTGGCTTATCTACTGCGACCTGAGTTTTCACAAAATGCCTGGCACCAGCCATTGCATATTGCAGGCAGAGAGATATCTAAATTTACCCGTACTTGGTCGACTGCCTGATTCAGGCAGACAGTCAGGAATTGCTGTTGCAGCACCTGACATTTGTAAAACATATTCTCACTTCCTTGGGGTACAACATAAACGAAAACAAATCAAAACTGGTACCCAGTCAAAAAATTGTATTCCTGGGAGCAAGCTTGGACACAACATCCCAGATGGCATTCCTCACTTCAGAAAATCAAGTCTATCTGGCAGTCTATTTCAAACAAGTGGCTACCAGAACCCAGCTATCCGCAAGAAAAATATTGCAGGCCCTAGGGTTCATGGCCTAATGTATGCTGCTAATTCCATATGCAAAACTGCATATGAGGAAACTTCAGTGGTACTTAAAAAGTCTTTGGTGCAAACATTCTCAGGACCTGGAAACAGTCATTTCTATCGTACCCTGTCTAAGGACAGAGTTCCTTTGGTGGGCAGAAGCATGCAACCACAACAAAGGACTGCCCTTTTCTCAACCCCACGCCGCCCAGACCCTAACCACAGATGCATCAGACTATGCCTGGGGAGCACACATGGACGGCAAATGCATTCAGGGCCACTGGAGCCCAAGTCAAATTCATCTGCACTTCAACCAAAAAGAGATGCTAGCTGTGCAGAACACCCTGACAGCATTCAGATCTCTTCTCCTTCCAGGACAACTGCCAATAAAAGCAGATAACACCACAGTTATGTGGTACATCAACAAGCAGGGGGAACCCACTCCTACCCACTGTGCAGGTTAGCCATGGCCCTGTGGCACACGGCTTGGGACGTGCAAGTTCATATGCAAGCTCAGTTCTTGCCAGGCAAACAAAACTCACTGGCAGACTACTTAAGCAGAAATCTCCTGGACCCCCACAAGTGGCAATTGGAGCCCAGCACCTTCAACCTTCTGATTCAGAAATGGGGGACCCCAGAGGTGGATCTCTTTGCATCCTCATACAACCACCAGCTCAGCAAATTCTACACCAGGAATCCTCACAGCAGGGCCTAGAAAGTGGATGCCCTATCTTTTCAGTGTGTAAATCTCTCAATCTATGCCTTTCCCCCTCTGCCCCTTCTCTCAAAAGTATTACTCGAGATAAGACAGGACAGACCAAGGACAATTCTGATTGCTCCGGACTGACCACGCCAGCACTGGTACCCACTCCTGCACAGCCTCTCACCGGTGCCACGCTGCTGTCGCCCCTTCCCCGACGTCAGGTCGTCAGGGGTACAAAAGAAGCAGCCGGCGCCATTTTCTTTAGTCTTTCTTACCACGCGGTGCCCGAAGCAGAAGCAGTTTGCAAGTGCCGGTCGGCTGAGTCCTGAAATTTTCATGTTCGAGTTTTAGATCCGAAGTCTTCAATAAAGCTAAGTACCCCGTTGGGGAAACTTTTTTTCTTGCTCCAGACCGATGTCAGAAAAAGTAAATAATTGTATTTCTTGTGGAAAGCAAATACCTCATAAGGACTTTTTCATTCTTACTGTATTCCTTGCCTAGGCCCTGAAAAGACTTCTAACATGCCTAGGGTACACAGTCAACGAAAAGAAATCAAAACTAGTTTCTGGTTGTCGGTTTTGTGCTAGATTTAACCAACGCAGTATTAAGCGTTGGTATGATTTTGCTTTAAGCTATTTTGGACACCGATTTAATTATCCAGAAATCTTTTCGGATAGCCATCCGACTACCGGAGTTCACAAAAAACGTAAAGTAAAGGAGAGAGATAGACAACCAAGGCCCAAAACCGACGACGAAGCTTCTTCTAAGCCAGTCGCTGGTTCACCGGTTCTCAATGAGGCGCTTTCGCAGGCCCTGACGCCCACTACTTTAGAGTCGCAGGCCGCTACTGACTCCCACGTGGAGTCATCCATGCCACTGGAAACTCAAGGTATTGTAGCCTCTGATACTATTCCTTCAGATGGGTCTGGAGACGCTGAGCAGGCACCGGCTTCTGAGGGTGCATTCATACCTAAACATCTTTACATTAAACCGACTTCAGCTTCAAAGGCAAAGACTAAAGCACCTTCTAAAGCAAAGAAACAAACTCAAGAGCCACTTGGACAGGCCTCTATGCCCAAAAAACAGATGCTCAAAATGGCTGAAGACTTGATTACCTTGATCAGGGGTTCCCATCCCCCTCCTGATAAGAGGCCTAGGCAAGAGATTGACTATGAATCTTCAGATCAGGTTTCTATTTCTTCTGATCAGGAATATTCTCTTCCCCCTATGAGGATTCTGTTGCTGAAGAATCTATACCTTCAGCTTCTTCTCCAGAGGACTATTCTTTTGGGGAAACCTTGCATACCATGAGGGAGCATTTCCACTGGGAGAGCCAAGATTTTTCAGAATCTAAAAAGAGGCTGAGGGATTTCCTTTTACTACCTCAACACAGGCCACTAGCCATTCCACCTGTGTTAGACATTGTAGATGATGTGTTTTCGGAGTCTAGTCTTACCCCTGACTCCTTACCTCCAGTTCCTGTTAAGCCTGACAGATATTATAAATTCTCTCATAAATTCCTTTTTAAAACCCTGCTGCAGACCCAGAAACTACTTCACAGGGTCCCAAAGGAGTTAAGGCTTCAGCTGCAAAAAACCCTACCCCCTCTGACAGAGATTCTAGGGCACTGGATAGATGGGGGAAAAAAGGTTTACACATCTGCTACCTTGGCTATAAGGGCCTTAAACTGTCAGTTTCATATGCTCAAATATCAGCAACATGTCATGGCATTGCTTAAACAGAAAATGTTAAACTCTGAATGTGCAGAAAACAAGGAAATGCAGGATTTATTGCATGCAGCTGAACAAGTTGGAAAGCATACTTTGCAATGTGGTTTTGATTCTTTGGAGCCCTCTTGCAGGGCCGCAGTTACAGGTTCTGTAATTAGGAGGCATGCTTGGTTAAAGGAACAAAATCTGCCTGCTCATGTCAAAGTTAAATTATTAGAAGCACCTTTACAGCATGATACTTTGTTTGGTGTTAAGGCAGAAGAGGTGTTAAAGAAAATGGAGGACAAAGCTAAACCTATGCAAACTGTCAAAGATTTTTTACAAGTACAGCCACCTAGGTTTAGTAGACACTGGCCTACAAAGAATTGGTCCTTTCCTGTGTCAGACAGATCTCAAAGGGGCAGATCCCAGGTGCAAGGTTCATACAGGTCGAAGCAATGGGGTGCTTCTAACTCCAAAGTTGGAGAAGACAAATCACAACCATACAGGAAACAGTCCCAATGACGTCCCCCTGCCTGCACCAAGCACTTATCTCCTGGCAGCACCCTTAGGGGGAAAATTAGCACTTTTTTTTTCAAAATTGGCACATTATAACCCAGGACAAGTGGGTTCTAAATATCGTGTCACAAGGCTACAAATTCCATTTCCATACCCCGCCAAAGGCAAACGGCTGGCCAAATCTGCCAAAAAATCAATGGGCAGAGGCACAAAAACAAGTCTCATCCATCATGGACATGGGGCCATTCAACAAGTACCAGAGCAAGAGCAGGGACAAGGATTTTACTCAAGACTGTTCTTGGTACCCAGAAAGGACAAAGCCTGGAGACCAATACTGGACCTATCTATACTGAACACATTCCTGGATATACCAAAATTCAAGATATTGACTTTGCAGCAGCTTCTGCCCATGCTGGGCAAGAATGCTTGGCGTGTGACTTTAGACCTAAAAGAGGCATACCTGCATGTCCCAATCAGACAATTATGCAGAAGATACCTCAGATTCAAGGCTGACTCAATGCATTGCCAATTCTCTGCACTGCCCTTTGGCTTATCTACTGCGCCCAGGGTCTTTACAAAGTGCCTGGCACCAGTAATTGCATTCTGCAGACAAAGAGGAATACAAATATATCCTTACTTGGATGACTGTCTAATTCAAGCAGAGAACAAGGACATTCTTCTACAGCATCTGGTGTTTGTGAAAAGACTTCTAACATGCCTAGGGTACACAGTCAACGAAAAGAAATCAAAACTAGTACCCTCTCAAGAGATAATATTCCTGGGTGCAAGCTTAAGTACAAATCTGCCCAGATGGCTTATCTCACGCCAGACAAACAAAGGCAACTGACTACCTATTTCAAAATGTTGACAACAAAGGCCCAGTTATCTGCAAGAAAAATTCTGCAGGCTTTGGGCTTCATGGAATCCTGCATCTTGCTAATTCCATATGCAAGACTGCATATGAGGAAACTTCAATGGTACCTAAAAAGTGTTTGGACTCAACATTGCCACAGCCTGGAAACAATGATTACTCTCATTCCCTGCCTGCAACACGAGTTTCTGTGGTGGGCAAAGGCTTGTCACTAAAACAAGGGACAGCAATTCACATTACCCACAGCCAGGCAGACACTAACAATGGATGCATCAGATTATGCCTGGGGGGCTGGCAGAAACATGCATTCAGGGCACATGGTCCTCAAACCAAATGCATCTACATATCAATCAAAAAGAGATGCTAGCTGTTCAAAATGCTCTGACAGCCTTCAAGGACCTACGTCACCCGGGACAACTACTGATAAAGACAGACAACACCACAGTCATATGGTACATCAACAAGCAGGGGGGCACACATTCTTACCCCCTTTACAGACTAGCCATGATTTTGTGGGATACAGCATTGACTTACAAAGTACATCTGCAGGCACAATTCCTGCCAGGAAGGGAAAATACTCTGGCAGACGAACTAAGCAGAAACCTCATGGATCCCCACGAGTGGCAGCTGGATCCACAAGTCTTCAGCATGATAACAAGGACATGGGGATGCCCGGACGTAGATCTGTTTGCCTCCCCTCACAACTACCAACTAAAAAGATTCTGCACAAGGATGTATCACAGACAAGCATGGAAAGTGGATGCCCTATCTTTCAGCTGGAAAAACCTATCAGTATTTGCCTTTCCCCCACTGCCTCTCCTCCCCAAGATACTCCTAAAGGTCAGACAGGAGAAGCCAAAGATGATACTGATTGCCCCAGACTGGCCCCGCCAGTACTGGTATCCAATCCTAAGGAACTTGTCTCAATGCCCAGCTTGGACCTTACCTCAAATACCTCATCTACTGTCCCAGCAAAACAATCCGATCCTGCACAGCCAACTCAAGACTTTAAATCTGGCAGCATGGCGGATAATGTAGTCCTACCAAACACACCTCTTAGTAAAGCTGTGATGGATGTCATTTTCGAAGCCAGAAGGCCTAGCACTAGAAAATCTTATGCTGGAAAATGGAAGAGATTCTGTGCTTGGAACCAGGCACAAGGAACTGATACAGCTTTGCCAAATATTCCTCAGATTTTGCAATACTTAACTGAGATGCTGGACAAAGGCCTATCTTTTTCATCTATTAAAATTCATGTCTCTGCCATTTTGGCTCATTACAATACAGAGCCACCAATCTTTTCTTATCCCTTATTAAAGCAGTACCTCAGAGGAGCCAAAAATTTAAGGCCTCCAAGGAGATCACCAGTGCCTGCATGGGAACTCAACTATGTCTTGGAAAAACTCACCCTGCCTCCTTTTGAGCCAGCTGCTACTGCTGACATAAAGTTTTATCTTGTAAAACAGCTCTGCTCCTAGCAATAACTTCTGCAAGACGAGTTTCAGAGATACAGGCACTCATGGCAGCGCCGGTTAAGCAGGTTTAAACTATTCGGGCTACCTAAAGTCCACTCTTCAAATTTTCCCTTAAAACTACCTTCCTCGAACTATACTACTGATCTAATCAGCGTATCCTATAATTAAAAAGATCATCTCTACTTGACTCCAAGTAGACTATTCTCTATCTGTTAAACGTAGCACTTGCTCCTACAGTACTTATTACCTTGATACGGCACTCTTGTCATAGATAGTACCCCAAAAAGGCAACCCCCCATTTCTCGGTCACCCACGTCCCCGGAATCTTTTTAAAGTTTTTTGTCTATTCCTTCTAGCATGTCGAGGATCAGTTGCTAGTGTCCTCTCCTGCTCAGCTGGTGAACCTGGGAATATTGAGGCAATGTTACAATTGCCTCATGTACACTGAACAACCCTCTCCTCCTCCCACAAAACACAAACACATGCGAGATGCAACTACGGCCAAACTGGAGGCTGAGCTCTCTCAACATAGGACTGGCAAGACCAGTCAGGAGGAGAAGGTTACCACACACACTATAGACCCAGTCTCACATATTACCATTACAACCTCAAATCATACACATAAACACACAAAGACATACTCGGAGGCTCTGATCAAAAATCTACCAAAACAGCAGAGGCCACCAATGCAGACACCCAAACAACCACCACCTCAGAACACAACATCTGCAACACATAGACCTCACAGTCAGAGTGTCAAACAGTCACAGCCCTTAAGGCCAAACACAATGCCAGACACACTAGTCATTGGTGACTCCATAGTCAGACACACTGGCGTCCGCTCACCAGACTGAGTAAGGAGAAGGTCACAGTAAGCTGCCTGTCGGGCGCTAGAATCCGCCACATAACGCAAGCACTCAGGTCTCTCAACAGCAGGTACAAATATGATTCAGTCATTGTCCACGCTGGTGTAAACGACCTGAGACGTACCTCCTTGGACTACATGAAAAGAGACATTGAGGAGCTCTCTGATTATGTAGCCCAGACAGGTATGACCCTGACCTTGAGCAGTATCCTACCTTCACCAAGAATGATGCCACAATACAGAGATAAGATGATCAGCTTTAACAATTGGCTTAAACACTGGTGTCATTCAAAGGGGATCCAGTGTCTGTCTGCCTGGGATGACATGCTGGACAAGCCACGCTGCTTCGCAAGGGGCGGCTTGCACCTGTCACCCCTGGGATTCCGGATATTGGCAAAGGCTCTTGCCACCCCATAGTGCCTTTTTAGGCAAGGCTCAAATTCTAAACCTACCACCCTAGAACACAAAAAAGGAAAAAAACTAAGGGTAATGCTGCTCAATGCCAGAAGTCTAAATCTCAAAATGCACGCACTCGAGGCCCTTCTCAGTATGGAGAACATCGATGTCTGTGCTGTGACAGAAACCTGGTTCAAGGCTCCTGAGAGCACCCGGCTATCAGGTTTTACCTCATATCATGCGTTCCGGCCCCAAAAACTGGACAATACCAAGAAAGGAGGGGGGGTATCCATATTCATCAAGGACACCCACACCTCAAGACTGGTGGCAACGCACGATGCATCGGAGACCATCCAGGTGCAATTAACCATAGGCAAGACTGCTCTGCAAATTGTAGCATGTTACAGGCCACCCTCACAAACTCAGGAACCTCACATGGCCTTCCTGAAAACACTAGAGGGGATAAATGTATCACCAAACACCATCATACTAGGTGACTTCAATTACCCTAATATAGACTGGGAACACTACAAAAGCCCAAACACCCTAGCCCAAAAGTTCCTGGAATTCATAAACTCAAATGCCATGGAACAACTAGTCACCATCCCCACAAGAGGAGATAACATACTTGATCTCATCATCACGAACATGGGAGCACAATGTTCAACACCAGAGGTGTACCCCTCACTGGTGAGATCAGACCACAAACTAATCTCGCTGGAGGTCCTCATCCCACCCCCACCTGAAATAAAAAAGACCACAGTAAAGAACTTCTCAAAGCCGACTTCACACTTCTAAAGACTAGTGTGGTCTCCTTTAAGGCCCCGAGGCAGTGGAAAACAGTACTCAAGCCGCTGAATCACTTACAAATGCCTTCTACCAGCACCTGCAGGACTGCATGGATAAGGCAATCCCAAGCAAAACAAAGACTCTTTGTACCAAAGGCAAGCATCCAGTCTGGTGGACCCCAGCCATAAACAAACTCTACAACAAAAGGAGGAAGCTACTACAAGATAGAGCAAAATCCTTAAAAGGTAAGACACCCTTGATCACTATAAGTAAAAACTAAGAGCTCTCATAAAATCATCCAAAGCAAATTTCGAGAGAAAAATAGCTAAAGACTCAAAAGACAATCATAAGGCCTTCTTTAGCTATGTTAGAAACCTGGGAGGAAACTCCCAGATATGCTCAGAGCTAGTTCAAAATGATGTGAAGATTACTGATCCTACAGACATTGCCAACATACTGGCTGACAGGTTCAGTGCAAACTTCTCCCCTCCCCAAAGGAGAGATATCTAGACGAAACGGTTGCAGCCCCCAAACATCTCCAGCGCCCAAGTGAGAACTGCTCTCTCCAAAGCAAAAACACAGCATCCATGGGACCTGATGGTGTCCCCGGCTGTGTGCTCCATGAACTCAATGAGGAATTAAACCCACAGCTAGGACAGCTGTTTAATCAAAGTCTTACCTCTGGATCGCACTCCAGGAGTGGCGCACTGCAACTGTGGTACCACTTCACAAAGGCGGTGCCTCCACCGACCCTGGAAATTACCGGCCCATTAGCTTGACAAGCCTTATCTGCAAAGCCATGGAGAGGATCATAATGGACCTCATAAATAAAGACATAGGGAATTTGCAGACTTTGGATCCAACCCAGTTTGGCTTTGTCAAAGGCAGATCATGCCTTTTAAACTTGGTTGACTTTTTCGAAACAGTCACCAAAGCCATTGATGAGGAAAGGCAGTCCATACAGCCTACCTCAATCTGGCTAAGGCCTTCGATACAATACCCCATTCGGTATCATTGAAAAACTCATCAGCTTAAATGTCAACCCATACATCACAAGATGGGTTGCAAACTGGCTGAGTGACAGAACCCACAGGGTCAGAGCTGCTGGCGCCATGTCAGACTCAAAGCCTGTCACAAGTGGTGTCCCACAGGGCTCAGTCCTGGGCCCACTCTTGTTTGGCATCTACTTTTCCGAAGTACAAGCAAACACAGGAGGGTTATGGCTGACAAAGTTTGCAGATGACTGCAAACTGGCCATAGTAGAAAACACATCTGACACAGATATCCTTCAGAAGGGTCTCACAGAAACGGATAACTGGTGCCAGAGCCACGGCCTAAAGTTAAATGCCAAAAAATGCATAGTCATACCCTTCGGGAAAAACAAGGTTACCCCTAGCTACCAAATAGGTGGCAATCCACTGAGCACAGAAGAAGTTATCAGGGACCTGGGGACCCAGGTTGATAGTAGTCTGTCATTCGACACCCATGTAGCTAAAGTAGTTAGGAAGACCTTCTACACTGCCCACCTTATCATGAAGGGATTCTCATCTAGATCAAGGGAGGTCATAGTCTCCTTTACTCATCACTCATCAGACCAATGATTGAGTACAATGCCCCATTCGGAATGTATCTGACCCGACACTTGCAGCAGCTGGAGAGGCCACAAAGTTCCTCACCAAAAGGATAAAGGGTCTCAAAATCTGTCCTATGCTGCCCGACTGAAAGAACTCCAGCTCTATTCAGTCGCCACGCTTGCTCAGAGGTGACCTTTGCCTAACATACAAGGCCATGTCAAACCCAGATTTGATGAATATGCTTCACCTCAAAAATCTAGATCCATCAGAGCCACAAGGCGGAGACTTAAACCTTGACACGGCTATTAATAGGACGTGCTGGAGGGATAGATTCATCACCCAAAGACTCCCTATGCTGTGGAACAAAATCCCGGTACATGTGAGGCAGAGCACCTCGCTGGCCTTGTTCAAGAGAAATCTTGACCAATGGATGGGAGATCGCAGATATACCCCAGGGATTACCTCAGTGTCACTGCTCGACAGAGGCACAGAAAAATAATGGGTATAGTTCCCCATACTAAAGGGGTGGCCTAAGCCACAAAACGATGGGCTAGGCTTGTAAATGCCCTCGGGCAGATAGCCTAGTATGAACCTATGAACCTATGAACCTTTTATCGTTTTTTATCCAGACAGGGTCTCTCTGAGGACAAACCCAACATTTGTGCCTAAGGTGGTGTCCAGTGTGGCTCCTAACCAAACTATTCATCTGCCAACTTTTTATCCAAATCCCACAGAACAAGGGGGAGAGAATTCTGCATTCTTTGGACGTACACAGACAGCTTAGATTCTACTTGAACAGAATCAAAGTTTTCAGAAAGACAGAGCAATTACTAGTGACATATGCTGCAGGATCACAAGGAAAGGCTATCTCAAAGCAGACTATTTCAAAATGGATAGGCCACTGCATTCATTTCTGCTATTTACACCATGGCAAGCCAGTTCCTAAGGGCATTATGCCACATTCAACCAGAGCTGCAGCCACTTCAGCAGCCTTTCTCAGGGGAGTGCCAACCAAGGACATTTTAGAGGCTGCTATTTGGAGTTCATTGCACACCTTTACAAAGCACTGTCATCTGCCACTCTACTCTAAATCCAGGGCAGGCTTTGCCACTGCAGTTCTGCAGGGCCTCATAGCCACTCCTAATGCTGTTTAGCTCCAGCCTCCCAACCATAACTTTGGGACTCTACCCATATGTAATGACTGCAACAGTGAAACACGAAGAACATAGTACAGTTGTGTACACTTACCATAAATGTAGATGTTCGAGTGTATTCATTGTTGCAGTCCAGGTTTTCCACCTGCCACCCCCATTTCTTCTGATGGAACCTATGTGGTGTATTTGCTTGTAGATGAAGGTCAGGTTTATATTGGTGCATGAATTTTTATATATATATAAATTTTGGGTACCCTTTTAGGGGGCACCTGACATCTGGGGCAAGAAAAACTAAAGAAAATGGCGTTGGCTGCTTCTTTTATACCCCTGACGTCTTGACGTCAGGGAAGGGGCGACAGCAGCCGATGGAGGACCCAGGACTTTGGAATTCAGGCCGGCTGAGGGCAACCTGCCAGCAGGATTACCCAAATGTAATGACTGTAACAGTGAATACACTTGCACATCTACATTTATGGTAAGTGTACACAACTGTACTTTGTGGAACCCTTCATTATTCTCCATGCTGACAGGGTTTCCCTCAGGACTAACCCTTCCTTTATGCCTAAAGTGGTGTCCATTGTGGCTCTCAACCATTTGCCAACTTTCTTCCCTAATCCGCAAAATAAAGGGGAAAGGATCCTGCACTCCTTAGAAGTGCACAGACAGCTCAGATTCTACCTGGATAGGACTAAGCCCTTCAGAAAATCTGACCAGTTACTAGTCAGCTTTGCAACCAGGGCAAAGGGCAAGGCCATTTCCAAACAGTTTCCAAATCGATAGCACACTGCATCCATTTCTGCTACAAGCAACATGGGAAACCAACCCCTAAGGGGGTCAGAACACATTCTACTAGGGTAACATCTACCTCTACAGCATTTCTCAGGGTAATCCCTACCAGGGACATCCTGGAAGCTGCTCCCTGGAGTTCTGTACACACCTTCACCAAGCATTACCACCTGCCTATCTTTTCCAAATCCATGGCAGGTTTTGCAACAGCAGTCCTGCAAGGCATACTAGCCAGCCCTGACTCTTCGTGACTGCCTCTACCCTTCTTCGGCTTTGGGAATCCACCCAAGTGTGATGACTGCAATAGTGAAACATGAAGAACATAGTACGGTTGTGCATACTTACCATAAATGTAGAAGTTTGAGTGTATTCACTGTTGCAGTCCTGGTTTCCCTCTCTCCAGCCCTGTTTTTTCTGTCTGTCCTCTCTATGGCTGTTACTAACCCCTTTCAAGGTTATTGGTATTGGTATTTACTTTTTACTGGTGGTGCTTTCCCCATCATAACTTAGCTCCCTATTTGGGGGGCTCCTGACATTTGGGGGCAAGAAAAACTGATATAATGGTGTCGGCTGCCTGTTTTTATACCCCTGACGACCTGATGTCAGTCCTGGAGCGACAGCATTCGACACAGAAGTACTAAGTCTCTGATATTTGGGCTGACTGAGGGCTACCTGCAGGCAGATACCCCAAGTGTGATGACTGCAACAGTGAATCCACTCGAACATCTACATTTATGGTAATTGTACATAACTGTACTTTGTGGTGGGGGTGGGGTTTGACTTTGTCTCCCAAACCTTTCAGAGCCGTCTGTTCCCCTATGAGCTTCGGCCTTTGACAGCTTGGCTCTGACTCTTCTCTCGGAGTGGGCGGCTTGTACTCTCTGGGAGGTGTCTGTTCTGGTGGTCTCAGCTCTGGAGGGGCAGCTCCAGGTGTCTTGGAGCCCTTCTGCTTTCAAGGTCATGGAGAAGGTTCTCTCCATTCCTAGGAGACCCTCGACACTTACCACTACAGAAACTTCCCCTCCTCATACTTGACTTGTATCCGAGGTCTCTGAACTGGCGCATGGACAGTCGGGCCCAGAACGCCTCCACACGCTCCCCTCGGTGGAACCCCAGGCTTCTTCTGACACCACCTCAGACCGCTCCCACAGAAGAGAGTGTGTAAAAGGAGGCACATTGATTCCCCTACAGAATGACTCACTATGGATACTGATTTCGAGGAAGAAAAAGGGTCTCCGAAATCCCCACATGCTGTGGTCTCCTTCAGAGACATCTTGAAATCCTTCGGTAAAGGGGTGGTTGGTCTGCCCAAAATCTTTCCCTGGAGGAATCAGTACTGTGGGAGGCTTTTGGTTCCATCCCATCTTCTACCTGGGTGTTTCCCCCCAGCTGACCCGCTTATCTGGCTGGTGTCTTCGAGGGCTTGGGAGGAATCGAATACAGTGGAACCTATTCCCAAACATGCAGGCAAGATTTTAAGTGCCCCTGTTGACAAATCTTTATGGACCAAGGGTATCCCTGTAAATGCCATGGTTGTTGGGCAGCTACCAAGAAGAAGCTGACTCAGGAAAACTTCTCTGTCCACCCCCAAATAGAGAATCTTGGGCATTGAGCAGGTTTGGCAAAAGTGTCTATTCCTCATCTACTTTTCCGCTCAGGGTGTTGAACTGTTTGTCACACTTTACCAGGCTACAAAGGGACTTAGTCAAGGAACTTTCTAACTAGGTCCTGGGGTCCATGTCTGACGAGGAACAGTCCTTTTCCTCCAGGCTGGCTACCCTACATTCTTTAGCCAATGTGTCCATGAGGCTAATCTCTCCTGCTCCGGAGAGTACCTCAAGGGCAGACAGTTCTGGCATTGCCATACGGCACCATGCCTGGGTGAGGCTGTGAGATATTGTGGAGCCTTTCAAACAGTCCTTTTATTAATGCCCCTTTGATGGCTCTGCCTTGTTTGAGCCCACAGTCCGTGACACTTTATCCTAGAGTGAGAAGGATGGAAGACCCTGTCTGCCATCAGAATCCATTTTTCTACACCACAGCAGCCTTTTCCAGGAACCAGCGTGAGAGTAAGATAACATGATTTTTGTAAGTCGCAGAGTACTTTCCAGGGCACTCAAGGAGACCCCCCACCACCACCTGTGGAGCAGAGGGAGATATAGTCAGAATGGGAGACACTGCCCACATGGCCAAGGGGGTCAACAAAATTGGGGGGTCGCGGGAAACTTTCCAGGACAAGCCCTTCCAGCAATCCTGAACAGTTACCAGACTTCTGTCCTCTGGAAGCAGTTGGGGACATTTCTCCTTGCACCCAGAAGCCTGGGAGGCCATCACAAATGACAAATAGGTACTAAGGATAGTTTCCAGAGGATACTTCATACTTCATTACCTTTTCTAAAACTCCCAAATGGAAACATCACCTCCCCAATGTTCCATCCATTCAGAGGGAGAATGCGGTCCAGGAAGTAAAAAAATTGCTGCAAAAGAGTGTCTTCCAAGAGGTTCCCCTCGATCAAACCAGATCAGGCATTTATTCCAGATTCTTTTTAGTATTTAAGAAGACAAGGGACTTGAGACCTGAATAAGTTGATGAAACACATGAAGTTCAGAATGGTCACGATTCAGTCCATCATACCTCTCATGAAGATGGGCGATTGGATGTGCTGTGTAGACCTAAAGGATGTGTAATAACATATAAAAATGGACAGGTGCCCCAGGCATTTTCTGCATTTCAGGCTGGGAACCAGTCACTTCCAGTTCAGGCCACTTCCCTTTGGTCTCACCATAGCCCCCAGGGTGTTCAAATGTCTAGCAGTGGTTGCAGCTCATTTCCAACTGCAAAGTTATCAGATATTTCCATATCTGGATGACTGGCTTCTGACCACTCCAACCAGGCATCTTCTCCTTCAGGCCAGGGATTATTTTCTCAAGTTGGCTCCAATCCTGGGGATAACCGTCAACATACAGAAGTCTCAGTTGGACCTAGTACAAGCTATAGACTTCATTGGGACCAGCCTGAACACAAGAATGTCTTGTGCTTACCTCAAGACAGACAGGGTATCAAACCTGAAATTTCACATCAGCCAAATTTTGACCATTCCAAAACCTTCAACCAGTCTAGTTCTCAGAACATTAGGCTCTGTGGCGGCCACTGTAACCCTTCTGGCCATGGCACATTTTCACATGTGGATATTACAATGGATCTTAGTGGTCCAATGGTCACTTCTGCGTAATCATTTGAATTTTCCCATCCATCTGTCTCGTGTACAAGGAATCTCTGCTTTAGTGGCTTCACTTCGCAGAAGTTAGTCAAGGGCGGCCATTCATTCTTACATCCCTGAATGCCACGTTGACCACAGATTCCCCCCAGTTTGGGTGGGGCAGCATTGTCTGGGTCAGACAGTCCAAGGCACGTGGCCGCACCAAGTGGAGATCAGTGTACTGGAGATGAGAGCGGTTCTTCTAGCATTGCAAGAACTCAACAGCTTTCTACGTCCAGGGACTGTTGCGATCCAAATGGACAATATGTCAGTGGTTTGGTAATCAGCAAACAGGAAGGGGCCAGGTCTTACCCCCTATGTCAAGAAGCAGTGAGAGTGAGGCAGTGGGTGAGTTCTACCAACCACTTTCTGGCAGCAACACACATTTTAGGGGAGTCCATCATATTAGCCAGCAGCTCAGCTGAATGATACTGATGCCTCACGAGTGGTTCCTGAGTTAGTCAGTGGCAGACATGATCTTCCAGAAATGGCATCATCCTTGCTGTGATCTCTGCACCCCCTTTCAACAACAAATGCAGCAGGTATTTTGCATTGATCCTTCCTCATGGACAGTCCCCCAGGGATGCTGTTGTCCATGCTTGGCTCTCTGGTCTTCTCTGTGCCTTTCCTTCTCTACCGTTAATTTCCATGTTCCTACAGAAAGCTCTCAGGTTGCAAAATAAAGTAATCGTCATTGCCCCATTTTGGCCTCGACAAACCTGGTTCACCTTTCTTTGGTCTCATCTGGTTTGCTCTCCGATGAGATTGAATTGGAGTCCAGATCTGCTTTCTCATCCAGTGTGGCATCTACACCCAGACATTCAGGACCTGAAATTAACCACATGGTTTCTCCACTTCCGATGATGGCAAGATTTCCCAGGCTGACTACTTCTGTTTGAGAAATTTTGATTTCCTCTCATAGGTCTTCAACGCACAAGATTTAAAAGAGTAAATGGAAGAGATTTTCTTTTTAGGCCGAACAGAAACAGATAGATCCTTTTACAGCCCCAGTGGCAGTCGATTTTTTGGCTTCCCTTTTCAAGGATGGAGCTAGTTATTCTACTGTCAAAGTTCATCTAGCTGCTATATCCAGTTTTTACATTGGTTTTGATTCCTTATCCCTTGTGTGAAGATAGGTGAAGGCTGCCAGCCTAGCTAGATAAAATTTGGTAGATAATTCTGTCATTTGTAAATATTAATATAAGCCACAGGCTTGTTCTTTTAAATGAGAAAAAATGGTGTTAAATGTGGAACTGCAAAAATGTAACAACAGTGCACTCTGCCATAACAAAGCTGATAAGTCAATTCTTTGATGTCAAAACTCAGAGCCGAGATGTCTAGATAAAGGCATTGTGCCTGTTGTTTTGCTGCCAGAGTTAATGGCTAGAATTTGCATGCATAATTTTCTTTTATTGCTCTGGTTCTTGACGAGCTGCAAGATCAAAAGGGCTATTAACCTCTGAGAGTCTGTTAGCCTGGGAACCAGAAAGAAATTATGTAATCTGAAATGAATCGGTGGTACTGTGTTATCAATTTAAGGACAGAAAGAATGAGAGCATTTGACTTGAGAGCATCCAACTCACCACTCTGCCTGTGTCTATATGTAAGTAGGATTTTAGAACTGTGTTTTCTCTTAGATATATCTAGAAAATAGGAAGATTAGACTAGTTTGTTTTTCTCTGATGTCAGAACTTTTCTACTGTATTATTTTAAGTATTTCTCTGTGCTCTCTGAAATCTTGACTAGCACTGTGTAGTAAGAAGTATTGTCTTGTGTTTTTTTTATTTTATTATTAAATATTTTAAAGCTTTCAACTGTGACTGTTTTGTGTAGAGATAATTTAAGCTACATTGCATGTACATAGTGATACTGTACCAAGACTGTTTGGTTGCACTTACCATTTGGATAAAAATATTGCACAGTATAATTGGGCACCCTTTCATAAGGGCCTTTGAGTAGCTGATAAATGTTAGCTGGGTGGTGGCAGTGATTTCTACCATATAGTCTGGGTAAAAGGGGCACAGCTGGAGAACCTGTGCCAGCCGTTCCCAGGAGTGTCTGTGTGGTTTGTATAAACTCTTATCTCAAAGTGTGTTTGTGTGTCAGCTACTTGGGCAGGGACATGAAGCACTGGTTGGATAGAGAGGGTACTGGAGGTTTTAGCTTGCCCACTAGGCTGAGGTCTGGACCCTGTAGCTGTGCCAGTGGGGAAGTCTTATTGGGGACCTGGAGAGAAAGGGAGATACCAGCCCCAGACTGATTGTGATCTCTGTGTGCTCTTAAGGGAAGTTGTACTTTACTTTGTGTGGATTTATTATCCTTTCCTTATATGCCCCTCACTGGTGTTACGGGCGTCCCATCTTGCTTCTTCTAAACTGTGTAAAGCATTTCTTTGAGGCACATTTCTACTCCGACCTCCGTTGAAAGATCCTGCTTCTCCACGGGATCTGACTATGATTTTGCAAGCTTTGTTCCATCCCCCCTTTGAACCCTAAGTGATAGTGGATTTCAAATTTCTGTCCTGGAAGACTCTTTTTTTTTAGTATCTGTTACAGCTGCCAGAAGAGTGTCTGACCTTCAAGTCCTTTCAGCAAAATTTCCATATTTGATTTTCCACAAGGACATAGTGACCCTGCGTACTTATTCTCCTTTTTTACCCAAGGTGGCTAAAGAGGGAAACATTAATCAGTCCTTCAATCTTCTGTTCTTTTTTCCTGATTATCAAAACAAAGGGGAATGCACTCTGCATTTGCTCAATGTACATAGGCAGGTTCGTTTTTATATACATAGAGCCAAGCCCTTCAGGAAGTCTGATCAGGTGTTTGTCTCTTTTTCAGATGCAAAGAGAGGTAGAGCTGTTACCAAAGTTACACTAGTGAGATGGTTGAAAGACTATGTTACCTTCATCTACGCTTTCAAAAATATTCCTTTACCAAGAACAATAAAGGCCCATTCTACAAGGTCTATGGCTACATCTCAGGCGTTTTCGTCTAGAGTCTCAGTTGAAGACATTTGTGCTACTGCTATTTTGTCAAATCCCCACACCCTTGTTATGCATTACAAATTGGACATCATATCTAGGAGGAGAAGTGCTTTTGGTTCTGTTGTACTCCAGAATATCCTTCCATGAGGGCCACCCTGGATTCTAGTAGCTGGGGATTCTGTCCCACGGGTTAATGGAAATCAAGTGGACAACATCAGATAAAGAAGTTATGTTCTTACTATAATGTTCCATCTGTGCTGTCCATTTTTATTTCCATTAACCTTCCTGCCCCCCCCCCTTCCCCCTATCCAAGTCTTTGGGAAGCCTGGTAGAATTTCAGATTAATCTTCATTCCTTCTGTTGAGCTCCTGAGGTTTCTTTTTATAGCTGTGTATATACATATTTGATCTGTGTGTTTATTTAAGGGTATGTTAATGTTTTTTGTGTGTTATGCTTTTTTGACAAACTCGATCTGAGGTATTCTGGGAGAGCAAGACATTATAGGTAGGGAGGAAGAGCTGAAGTTAGGAAGCTCAAGCTGGAAAGAAAGTGGCTGATCAGTTCCAAGTATCGGAACCAATACCGACAGGTTAATGGAAGTGAAGATGGACAACACAGATGGAATGTTATGTTAAGAAAATAACGTCTTTTTTTATTTTCTACAATTTGCAGAAGGGCAATATTATTTTGGGAGTGAAAGCAGATAAGAAGTAAGGCCAAGTCAAGCCTGGGAATAAGGACACTTGGGGAGATGGAGTTATAAGCAACAATGGTTAGCAGGTGGGAGTTTATGTATGACATCTTAAGTTGTCCAAGTAGTAGGTTGGCATAATGGTTAAGGTGCTTACTTTACAAACACAAGGTGCAGGGTTTGATTTTCACATGGCATAATTGGCTAGGCATAAAATGGCCTGCAAGGGCAGTTAGCCTAATACTAATCATGTTGCTGTTTGGTATGTGCATGAAAGGTTAAATTTTGCTTGAGAACTACTGTTAAGATTTGTTAACTGCATGTGATTTTTATTCCAAAAGGATGTGTGATTATTGGTGTGTTTAGTTTATTTAGACTCTAAGGGTGTGCCAAATAGCATCACTGAGAACTCTGTAGTACTTACTATGAATTATTTGCCAACTAGTTCCATATATGTGAAAAATCATTTTACAATTGGTTCTTTAGACCATCATCTGATTTGTGTGCCCCGGTGATAATGATGACATCTGCAGAGGTTGTACAGCTGAGATGAGGAATGTCATCAGGGAGAGTTTATGAATAGTGAGGAGAGAAGAGGCCTTAAAACTGATACCCGTGGAACTCCTTTGGTTTCTTGGAAGGAGTTATTAACAAAAAATGAAGGAACATGTTGCAAAAATATCATTAATAACTGTATGCAGTGCTGTAAGTATGCTGTAGTTTGGCTTGAATCAACCCTGCCTGTCTGTGAAGATGTCATGGTTTTTGTAAGTACTCTAGCATTTGTTCATACACAAGTTTTTGTAGTATTTTGGCTAATGTGCAATTATTATTAGATATTGGTGGAGGTCATTAAAGAGCTGAGTAGACTGGATTTAGGATACAGTGAAATCAGTGAGCATTTAAAGCTTTGTGGGAGAGTACTAGTGTGGTTGGAGTTGGGTTGAAGATGTTTTAGTGGGCCACCGAGCACATTACTCCCTAGTCTTAAAGTTCTGAGATGTAAGTTATGAAAGGCAGGGCTGTAGAGAAACTCTGTACTTTTCAGTAATTTCTGTATTTCAACCTTGGTAATGGGTTTCAAACAGAAAGGGATGGTAATCAAGGTTGGAGTGTAGAGGAAGTAGCGGAGATAGTGGAGCAACTAAATTGAAGAGTTTAGTATTGGGTAGAGGCTGAGATAAAATATCGCTCATTTAATTTGTTTATTTCTTTAGATTGTGATTTGGAGGTTATTTTGGGGAATAACTTGTTAGTATCTGTTCCCCAGATGATCTGCCAGAACCTTTCAGTCTATTTAAGCAAATTTTTCTGCAACAGGTGTAAACATTTCTTATTTTAGCTAGATTAGTGTTTGTTCTTGTGGATTTCTGTAAGGGGTGGTAATGGTCAAATTTACTGCTGTTACGTTCAGCTTTCCAGTCTGTCCATGTTTTGTTTCTTACTTTAACTTATGCTCTTAGATCAATGGTCAACCATAAATTGATTTTGGAGGAGATATGTCTTTTTACTGGGGGGAATAATCTGTCCTGGATGGGTGTGAGTTTGTTGTAAAAGGTAGAAAGTCAGTAACAGTCAGTACAATTACACACAGTATATCAGTTTAGTTGTTGTAGCTAGATAGTTTACACTGGGTTCAGATATACTTTAACTTTATTAGTGGGGTGGATTTCTTGTCTTTAAAGCAGCAGGAGGAAAGTAAGTGGTCCTTTAACTAGGAAGGATAGTTGTTGACATGTTAGTTATGAGTATGTCTAATAACTGTTCTTTTACATTTATAGGGATTCTGTCTGGTGTCCTCTCTATTAACTTAGGAACAATTGTTAGTGGTTATAAGATTAGAAATGAATAGTAGAAAGAGTTTTGTGTTTTTGTACTTTATTTTGTCATTAGTAGCAACTTAGTTAAGGGTGGGAGAGGAATATAGCTAGTAGGTAACACGATCTTGTTGCTACCTAGGTCAGTTTCAGTATCATTCTAATTTTGGGGTGTTAGCTTTGACTAGAACATTTTGAGAGAGTATGACCTTATTGTTGAGTAGTGTATCGTCCCTACTTCTGATCTTTGCTCTGGTCTATTAACTGTGTAAATATGATAAATTTATGTGCAAGTTGATAACCGGCTATGGTCGTTTAGCCAGGTTTCAGTAATGGTGAGTACTGAAGGGTTATGTAGGGTTAACCAAATTTCTCATTGTGCCAATTTGTTATTAATATTGGCGATATTCATATAACCAATGGTTAGTCCGTTGTGCTTACTTTAACCATGTTGATGAGATGTCATTTGAGATGTGGTAGTGGTATTAGTATCAGGAGAGGAAAGAGGGCCACAGTTTAGGGGATATCCACAGCTTTTAGTAAGAGTAGGGTGATAGAAGTAATGTTTTTATATGTCCCCATTTTTGGTTCATTGATGTGAAAGTTTGTTGAGTAGCTTTATAGAGATAAATTTTTTTATTAAAGTATAGATTGAGTAAAATAATATTACTTTCATTTGTTGATAGTTGTAATGAGTGTGTTAGATAAAAAAGCCTGCTGCTGCTGATTTTGGGAGGCAGCTGTAATTTGCAGCTGAATGGTAGACAGTAAGGTGAGAGTAGAGTACAGTGACGCCAAGCCTCTGCTGGGTTTCAGTAGAGCAGTGAGTCTTGCTGACCCCCCCCCCCCCCCCAGGATAGGTGATTCCAGCATCAGCCCCTCACTCCAACCCTTCCCAGGTAACTCCTCCAGCAGCTGTTTGCTAATCAGTCCTGGGTCTTCTGGGTCACAGCTAAGGTTTTAACCCTCTGTGCCACAGAGCTGGCCATGACAATTATTTTTTTCCTTTTCTAATTGTGTGTGTACCAGTGATGCCATGCTGTAAATTACTAACCAAATATTTGCAGAAGCAGATAGTTGTCCTGTCTGCCCTCTAAGTGCATTTAACATAGTGCCTCACCTCTGTCTCTTTCTTCACCCATCCCTTACTGTATTGAATGCCCTTATGGATTTCATTTCTGCCACACATTCCATTTCATTCCATGGGCTTGCAGGTCTCTCCATGAAGTATTTTTGCAGACCTGGGTAATGTTGATCCCTACTGTATGCTGCCCAAATTCCATCTTCCCTCTGTCCTTACTGTTCAGGGTGACCATTTCATATCCTTCCAACATGGTCAAGCGAGTCCACTTCATGTCCTCTGTCTTCTCTAGTTATTGATCATACCCCTTTCCCTCTATAGATTTCTACTAGATTCTTCCTGCGGCTTGATATACTTTTCCTTTTATGGCATGGCCTCTGCATGGCTCATTATATTGGAGAGCATTTCTTTTTGCTTTTGGAGTCTGTCTGAGGCTACTACCCAGGATTCTGTCTGACTTGCAGAAGTTCATTTAGCTAATTTGTTCATAGTTCATTTCCGATGACTGTGTTTTTTTCTTTATTTCTCTCTTTTTGTCACCTGTAGAATGCAATCCCCATGTCTGTGTTTTTTGTGTATGCATGTGCATTTGCCTTCACAAGGATATAAATTATACATAATATGTGTGCACTTAAGATTTATTGAAAATTGTGATCCATTGTTGTTTTTATCCTTTTTATGTGAGCAACTCTGTGATTCCTCCATTTTGGGAAAGTGGGTTTAGTCTCCTTTCAAAAAAGTCGACAGATCATGATTTATGATGATGATAATGCAAATGCAAACACAAAAATATATACCTGTGTACATATATGTATGCATGAGAGTTTCCTATTGTGAGTAATCCAGCCTGCATTAGCCTGTTTTCAGTCCTGTGAAAACAATACATTCACTGTTAGCTTGCTTACAGATCTGTGAGTGTAATGCAGACAGTATTAACCTGCGTACATAGTGGTGAATATAATGTATAGCCTGCTTACATAGTAGTGAATATAATACATTGTACAGAGTGGTCCATTTCCTTCAGTCTAATGCATAGAACTTATGTGCTGTAGGTATGTGAACCTAGGTTTCTACCTTTTTGGGCAGGTACAGAAGTGATCATGGTGCTTTTGTAATCAACCATGCAGATGTATTTTTGCAGATTCATGTGATGTGTCATTTGTACCTGTGGAAAATAAGCTGATTTCTAACAGTTACATAACAAAACCTTGTGAATCTGACTTCTTTGCAGAAATCAAAATTCTTAAATGACCTGCTATCAGAGCTCATTAAGAGTATTCTTCATAACTGGAGGAAGTAATGCAGTACAGTAGAAACTCTCCTGTTCAGTTATAAAAAAGATGTATGGCTTCAGCCTTCAGTAATATAAATGCATCTCTGTTTATATATAGTTAAAAGTCTCTATGAGAATAAACCACATTAAAACCTGGCTGTGGCAGTGATACGGTTTTGTTTTTCTGCTGAAGCTTATGATGTATTTTCTTTCTTGCACTTGCTGTTTTATTTTAAATAGGTTTCACTGTACTGTTGTATTTGAACTATATTTCAGTCACAGGCAGCGAGTCCCACTAAGATGCTGCATTTTTCTTTGCAGGGTAAATTCCCAGATCTGGATACTGCCGAAGATGGATACCATGGCACATCTCCTGTTACTGCCTTTCCACCTCAGAACATCTATGGTATGTTTCCAGCTGGGGTAAAGCAAAATCTTACTTTTGTTTAAAAATGTTGGAGGAAGAAGATGTATATAAATGTTTATTATGTCATGTTAATACCTCCTCCATTTTACCACTTTTTTGAGATATTGCTATAAGTCTTCATACCATTGTCTCAAAAATGGCAGGTTAACAGCACTGACGTGGTACCGTTAAACTGTAATTTTCTGCGTGTTTTAATGCTAGAGTGATTTATGGTATAGATGTGCATCAGTAGTAAAAGTGTAGTTATGCTGGCAATGTCTAGAGACAGCTAATTTTGAAAACAGAAACTGAGAGAAGCTGCCTGTCACCAGAGTCCTATTCTAGGATTGTACAGATACTCTTGTGATTGGTTTTGCATTGCTTTGAGGGACAGCTTGATTATATCATCACTACTGCATTTTTCATTTATACAGTCTGCCATGCCCACCACTGCTACCAATATGTGATGGCCACCAATATGTGACGTCCCCACGCTGGGTCAGTAGTCAAGGAGCCCGAATCCTCACCACTGACACTGGAGAGGGAGGTGCACTTGGAATAGAAATGGATACACTCAGTGTTTCCAGATGCAGAGCTCTCTGCATCAAGCACAGTTTCCCTTAAGAACAAACAGGGAACACACACACAGCCCATTGTCTGGATTTCTCTGTCTCTCCCCCTCCAGGTCTCCAATAAGACTCCCCACTGGTACAGTTGTAGGGTTAGATCCTTAGCTGAGTGGGCAAAGTCCTCCAACACCCTCTGTGTAAACTCAGTGCTTCGTGTCCCTGCCCCTAGTTGCTGACACACACACACACACACACACCACACACACAGTGAGATTTGATTTTACACATGCACACACACACACACACACACACACACACACACACACACACACACACACACGTGCGCACTCGTGCCAACACACACACAAAAGTCCACTACCAGCAATAGTATGTTTGCTGCTTTTTATTCCCTTGTGTATTATCTCCTTACTTGAACACAGTTGTGCTTTTACACTTTTAATATAGTACCTTTTATTTTTATTTTTATTTTTAAAAAAGCTTAGGAAGCTTGTTCATGATTGTATTACTGGAAGTCTACCTTTTGGCATTTAATTTATGTAGTCATGTGATTGGAGCTGTTTGTATGAATGGTTATGTTTTAGAAGAGTTTCTTGTCTGAAAAAGTTTCGCTCATTGAAACAAGATGAAAGTGCTTACTTGATTACTTTTCTTGGATTAATAAATCTTCGTTTTGTGGAACTTTATTGCTGGCAGTGGCCTTTTTCTGTTTTTTCCTTAAAGTAAGCTAGCTGGTGCATTTAATTCAATTGCAGTAATACATGTACATTTCTGTTCATTCCAGCAGGGTGCACTGTTGTACATTTAACACAGTTAACACAAGCAAAGCTCACAAATGCATTTTCAGCACAATCATCTGTACAGATCAGTTTTGTATACAAATGACATACAGTTCTAATACATTTGTAACACAAGCATCTTGTATAAATCAGTCTTCTTTCCAGCAATTAATTAGAACAGACCCCATTGTCCCCATCCAGTTTGTCAGTCTTGAAATACTGTCTCTACCCTCCACACAGAACTGAGAAGATGTATTAACCATGAAACCCTAACAGTATTACACACTTTCAGCATTTCCAAATAGATCTGTTCCACTCCTGCTGTCTTGTATTTGTAAAATCTCATCTACAGAAATGGATTCAGTACTATTAGTTGCTTTAGCATTGACTCCATTCGATATCTGTGTTTTTTGACCCTTGCTAAGAACATACTGGTAGTGTCCTGCCATAAATTCCTTGTGACAGTCTAAAGACATTTTCTGTGGCATCACTAAACCATTTTCATACATGGGCTTTCACTGTGATGACTTCCACAGCTGATTCTTTCTGGGTCTTTTGATAGTTTTTGGTCATATTTGGAGATTAGATGTGATGGCTTCATTTACCAGTATTCACCACTGGGTCCTAGAGTTACTGCCATTACAAGCAGCCGTCACATTTTAGACGCATCTGTTTGTTGCTGCCTTGACTATGGAGATCCTGAATAAGGGTCCATTTGAGCTTCACTTCCAAGATCTTTGTCTGTGTGGAGGAGAAACTCTTCTTCTAGAGATGGGAGTTGGAAGTATTTGCTAGGCATTTGCAAAGTACTCTTACTACATGGTTGGGTTTCTTGGGTCTCTCCATCCACTGCCTTAGTCATCTGACCCAACTCATCACTAGATGTTGATTAGTTGTTGGGTCAAGGCTTGTCTTCACTCAAGTGTCCAGAATGTATGGCCTTGGGTCAAATGACTTGAGTATGCCATTCATCATAGGCAAGTACTAGGCTAGGTGCCCTTGTGGGCTATTTTAAGCTTAACCAGTTTCTCTTTCAAAGGTGAAAATCAAATCCTGCACTTTGTGACTGTAAGGTAAACACCTTAACCGTCACACCAACATTTGGTCCAAGGTGCCTTCTTAGAAAGTAGACTTAGGAGCTGCTTCATATTCAAACTTGTCTGTTATAGACAAGTCATGACTATTACAGAAGTCAAGTAGCAGTTCACCACTCAGGTTCAGGTCTGCTAAGATTTGCCCCTAGAATGCACTCCTCCAGGTAAATACATCCTTCCCCATGTGAATGCTGAAGTCTCACAGTAAAACTTCAGTTATCCGGTGACATCTTATCAGTCACCATTCCTGCTGTCTCTTTCTCCAAATACATGTTAAATGCATATGCACAAATAAAATGGAAAGCTGTTTTTTTCTGCAGCTCCCAGACACATTAAGTTAACTATCTTAACTACTGGCACAAGCTCTAACTGCTGGCATCCAGCCAAGAACTTCTAAGTGCCCCAACACTCATAGAAGCAGTTTAAAAGGGGCATTTCCAGAGTATGAAAGAACACTCTTGTAATCAAGGAGTCTGTTTCCAGAACTAGTGTTGTGTGGAAAGGTAAGATGAGACGTATCTAACTAGTATGTTTCAGTCTCCTGCAGAAGCTCTTCTTTTTCCTCCAAAGTGAGATGACATTTCATGTCAAAGAGCTAGTTTCTATTGCCAACATCTCTTCTATCTTAATCTGTTTTTCCCATTTCTTCCTGCCATTTAACTGGCGTTACTTCTGACCCCAGCCTTTGCAGGTGGTGAACCCATGTGGTGGCTCCACACCATTTTTCAGGCTGACCTTATCTCATCTATATGGGTCACCTAGTCACCAAACACCCATTGCTGCTCACTACCCAGTGAGCTTGGCTCCAAGACTGCTTTCCTTTCCTCTGTATTGTTATACTTTGAAAATTGTGTAATTAGTGCATGTGACTGTTACAGTTTAAGTAGAGTTTGTGTCTTTATTTCGCACTACTACCTTGTCGGATATAAAAAGATAGAGTCTTATGGTTAATAATGTTGCTAATAAGCTGTCACTCCCAAGTGTAATCAGCTATATTTTACAGTGTAGTAACTTGCAGCTGAATAATTATTTAGTAATGATACCATCATTTCATTTTAAGAATAACATGGTCTAGTGTTAAGCCCCTTTTCAGTGGGTAATGGTGGTATTTCCTATTCTGCTGTTTTCTACCGACTTTTTTTGGCTTATCCATGCATTTTAAGGCACATATCTGCTGCTGCTACATGCCATAGCATCATGTGTGGGACTAGGAGGCCATGCACAGCACCTTCTGTACATCGCTTTTATTTTCTGCTGCTTGTATAGGCCAGCTATTGATCTTCTCACTTGTCATGGAAAAGTTCGGTGTTTAATGGCTAAAACATTTAACCCTTCCAAGTGTTTCTTCAGCCAACAGATCATGAGCTAGGATCTACTCTAGCACTGTCTTGTTGCCCAGGTGAGAAGCATGATGTTAAGCCTTACAGTGAATGGCAGTATTCCACTCTGTCCATGTAGAGACTGTGAAGAGAAGTCAGAGGCCTGTTTGACTTTGCTGAATTTGGAGGTGGGTGAGGGTTCCCAGAGCAAGGATTGGCTGGAGGATTTCTTAGAAGATCCCAGGTCAGTGGTGGAATATCAAGAGAGGGTGTTATTTGTTACAGTTTTCTCATGGTAAGTCTGGCACTTAGTTGGCTTCACAAGCTTCATGTGCCATTAACTTTCCTCAAGTGCTGAATTTGAAGATGTAGGCTGATAACGAATGCCTGCAAATACTATGGTTTAGTGAGTGCTTCCCAGGGTGCTCACACTGCTTTCTTGTTAGTCTAGAAGTCACAGTATATTTATAGCCAGTCTATCTCAAAGGAACAGTACGCTAAATCACTCAACACTGGCTTAGTGGTTGCCCTTGGGACAGAGGCTTGTTCTCCCCAAGTCTTCTACCTTAATCTAGTAAGGATGGATAGATCAGCTTGGTGAGAGTCTGCTGGGCCCTCCTGTTCTAGCAGAATCCAGAGTACAGGTCCAGGCTTTGGAATGTATATCTGCTGTTTGTCTGATGGAAACATGTCCTCTTGCTTGCGAGAATATACCATGGAAAACACGATGATAACAGTGCTGAGCTCTGCACAGGCCTACCTATTACAAAGTAGTGAGTTCTTCCATCCTGCATTCATATCACCTACTGATTTCTGCATCCCTGTTGCTAACTTGACCTATGCATTTCAGTTAAGTGTAGACCTGCTCATCCTGTGGCTAAACTTTATAGAGGTTCATCCTTTTTTTTCTTTATCTTGGGAAAGCAAATCAGAGGTCCTTATCTCAGAGATGGCTAAGGCAGCTAGATGACGTTCTCATTCCTTCATGCAATCCTTTACCGAAACCCTCAGGTTTTTGAAGTTCTCTATTGACCAGCCAGCAGCTCCCTTGTCTTATTCCCAGAAATGTATGAATGATTATTTGGAGAGAGAGCACTGGGTTATCCAGCTATGGATCCAGTCCTAAAAGATGGTATTTTTGCAGTCTGGACGCATCCAAATTTTGCTGTTGAGTAGGTTGGTGCCCCATGTGCAAGCGTCATGTAGATTAGATTGGGATCTTGACCAAAAGTCACGGGAAAGACTCTTAGAAAATGTGTTTGGTGCAGCATAGGTCCCCAACACAATAGCACCTTTCCTGCTTAACACACTGCTAAGGAGTCAAAGGCTTTGGACAGGGTAGGCAAGAGAGTGTTTTCTTCCAACATATTAAGATTTGCTCCCTCATCTGTGTCTTCTGAGTTCTTTTCCTTCCTAATGGACCAGGTACTGGAGAAGCTGAGAGCTCTTCATTTTGGGATATGGTAAGCTGTGGTTAAGACCTCTATCACCACTTCTACATTGGGCATTCATGTGACTTACTGTAATTTTAATTGTGCTAGTCCTGTATTTAAGACCGCATACTCAGCCTTGTGCCCAAATAAGCTGGTGTAGTCGAACCTTTTCTGCTCTATAGATGAGTTTAAGCAGGCCATGCTTTGTGCCTGTGTAGAACTTTAATTTTGTTATAACTTAAATAAATAAAACAGTATACTAGGACTGTTCATTTGTTTTGCTGTTCTTGTTTTCTGTTGGGAGTTGTTTTGTTATTACACTTCTTTGTTTCCTTCCAGGGAAAAGTCCTGATCTGAAGTAATTAACTTCATTTGATCAGCAACCTGTGGGTATCGGATCTGACCTGGATCCGAGCCAGCAGCTTTCCAAGCTAAAGATCTGAGCTCTAAGCTCCTCCCCCTTACCCATAATACCCTGCTACCTCCTTCCAGTCCTCAGATCTCGTTTGCCGCGGCTTTAACAAGCACGAGTTAAGAACTCCTGGCGGTTAGGTAGTGAGTATTGGGTAAATTCTTGACTTTTTGCAAAAGTTTGAGAGGTCTGTGATTGTTTAAACCCATTAGCTTAGCTTAGTTTTAGTATATTCCCCCTTCCCCTTATTCTTGTGTGCAAGTGTGTGTATGGTTGTGTTTGGTATGGCCAAAGGCCCTAAGGCCATTTTCTCCAAGTGCTCTGAGTGTGGCCATAAGCTCCCCCCAGCCGATAGCCACACTCAGTGCGTTCTTTGCCTGGGGGTAGCGCATTTATCATCAGGCTACCATATTTGTGCAGCCTTTAACCCCCGGGCTCTGAGGGATAGGAGGAACAAGCTGATCCTGGCAGGTCTTATACCCGCGGATTCCGCTTCTTCTTCCTCTCCCTCAGTGGCGCCAGCCGCGGCTGTGGCTGTTCAGCCAGCTGTGCTATCTCCCCTGGCTGGGACTCAACCTCCCACCTTTTCCCAGGGAGAGAAGGACTCCAAGAGAAGAGAGGGGAGAGAGAGCGAGAGAGAGAGAGGGATGGAGAGAAACATGGGAGCCATAAGCGGCGGGCCAACTCAGCCCCTTCGGCCCCGCCAGCTAAACAGCTCTCTTCTCCGCTGAAGATTCCTGGGTCTTCCTCCTCTCGGCTCCATTCTCCATGTTTCTCGCTGGAGCCAGAGGAGGAGCCCCAGCCATCTTCGAGGTCATTGCGGCTGCCTTCCCGGCCAGTTTTGGCAGCCTCTTCTAGGTCGACACGAAGCCTGTCAGATGCTGACATGGACCGGATGATGCTTTGCTTTCTCCAAGGCCAGATGCAGATGGGAGTGCACCTGCCCCCCCCCCCCATTTTTTGCCCCCATAGCTCCTTCTCCAGTCCATTATCAGGGTTTCGGAGCTGTCGGATCCGAGTAGTCTCGGAGTCAGGGAGTCGGCGCCGATAGTAGTTGCTACTTCGACGCTGGCCATGCCCTCGAGTTTGTCGGATCCCTTTTCGGATACGAGCTGTCGGGGCCGAGAGGCGTGCGTCGGATCCAAGGGGTTAAGTGTGTCTTCAGCTCCGTTGCGTTTGGAGCACACTTCCCTTTCGGGTTCAATTGCTTCGGCTCCGACGCTGATCCCCGCGTCAGATCCGAGGGTGTTGCTCATGGAACCCGGAGAGAGCGGTTCACCTTCTGCGTTCGACATGGTGGAGAGGGTTCTCTCGAGAGGTTTGAGACCCCCTGCTTGTGCTACGGATCCAGACAACATTCCCTTGCAGATGGGCTTGTCTTCCATCATCCGGCCCCAGGGACAGCCTGTGTCGACGCCCCAGCCAGTTCCACTGGAGGAACATGACCCTGTTGGTGAGCCCTCCTCGGACAGTCCCGCCGAGGAGGTCCCTCACAAACACACGTGTAAGAGGAGGCACTTGAACTCCCCCGAGTCCCTCACGGAAGACACCGATTTAGAGGAAGGGGAAGGTTCCCCCAGGTCACCCCCCCGAGGAAGTCTCCTTTGGAGACATTATGGAAATGCTTCGCCTAAAAGGGGGGGTGGTCAGCTCAAAAGCCTTCCTCGGATGAGTCGATGTTTCTGGAGGCGTTTGACGCAGGCCCGTCTACCTCTTGGGTGTCCCCTCCGTCCAACCCCCTGGTAAACCTCATTACTACCAGTGCGTGGAAGGAGCCGGACACTGTAGAGCCAATCCCCAGGAGACCAGATAAGATCCTTAGTCCCCCTGTGGATAGGACAGTGTGGAGTAAAGGTTCCCCGGTAGTTGCCATGGTGGTGGCGGCTGCCATCAAGAAGGAACTGGCACAGGATAGTTCCTTGGTCCATCCTCCTGATAATGAGTCTCGGATGATGGATTGTATCGGAAAGTGGATGTTTGCTTCGGCTACCTTTTCCATAAGGGTGCTGAATTACTTAGTCCATGTAATTAGACTTCAGCGGGATCTGGTGACGGAATACGCTGAGTCTCCCCCTGAGTCCATGTCGGCCGAGGACAAATGGACCTTGTCGACTCGCATGGCCACTCTGAAATCTGTATCGAACATGTCTATGCAGCTTCTCTCCCATGCCACGGAGGGGGCCGCTAGAGCCAGCGGATCAGGCATCGCCTTATGGCATCACGCCTGGCTCGGACTTTGCAGAACCCTTCAGGGCGTCCTTCGCGAATGCTCCCTTCGCTTCTATCCTGTTTGGCAAGACCGTCCACGATACATTGGTCCAGAGCGAGAAAGATGGGAAGACGCTGTCTGCCAGAGGAATCCGCTTCTCGGCTCCTCAAAGGTTCTTTTCCAGGAACCAGAGAGGACAAAAGAAGATGTGGTTCCGGAAGTCTCAGCAGTCCCGTTACGCTCCGGACCCTTCGTCCTTCAGAGGCAGAGGGGGACAAGGTGGACGCCGGCCCAGAGGCAGGGGGGGGGCCAAAGAATTTTGGGTCACTGGAACCCTTTTCCGATCGACCCACACAGCAGCCCTGAGGGGTTGCCCGACTGCTCCTCTCTGGAGGCAGTCGGGAGCGTTTTTCGAAGCACCTGGCACAATGGGAGTCCATCACGACAGATCGCTGGGTGCTTCGAATAATATCCAGAGGCTACTCTATTCACTTCATAAATCTTCCTCCTCAGTCGAGGCACCTCCCTGATGTTCCACCCAGTCAGAGGGAGGCTGCAGCTTTAGAAATAAAAGAAATAAAGAAGCTGCTAGAAAAAAGAGCCATCCAGCACGTCCCCCCAGACCAGTCCGGGTTAGGCAATTACTCCAGATTCTTTTTGGTGGCAAAAAAGACTGGGGACTTAAGACCAATTCTTGACCTTTCTACAATGAACCTCTTCATTGCCAAGGAGAAATTCAGGATGGTCAATCTTCAGTCCATTCTCCCCCTGCTGCAGGAGAACGACTAGATGTGCTCCATAGACCTCAAGGATGCGTACTACCACATTCTCATGGACAGGCGATCCAGGAGGTTTCTCTGCTTTCAGTTAGGGGCCAGTCATTACCAGTTCAGGGTCCTACCATTCGGCCTCACCACAGCCCCCAGGGTGTTCACCAAGGTCATGGCAGTTGTAGCGGCCCACCTAAGGCTTCAGGGAATGCAGGTTTTTCCTTACCTGGATGACTGGCTCCTTGCCGTCTCCACCAGGCATCTACTCTGCTCAGCCAGGGATTGCTTCCTGCTCTTAGCCTCCCAGTTGGGGATCACTATAAATTACAAGAAATTATCCCTTCAACCAGTTCAAGTCCTGGACTTCATAGGGGCCAGAATAGATACGCTTCAGACCAAGGCCTTCTTGACGTCGGACAGACTTCGCAGCTTAACCCTTCACGTTCTAGCACTCCTTCAATCTCCAGCCCCATCACCGGAGTTAGTCCTGAGAGCCTTAGGGTCCATGGCAGCAGCAATCAACCTTTCGCCCTTAGCTCGCTTGCACATGAGGGTCCTCCAGTGGACCTTGCAGGTCCACTGGTCCATCCTTCAACATCCATTGGACTCCCCAATCCCCCTCAGTAGAGTTTGCAGAAATTCCCTCGTGGTGGCTCCAATCTCAAGAGCTTCGGGAAGGACGACCATTCATAATGCCACAACCCCAAACCATGGTAACCACGGACGCTTCTCGCCTTGGGTGGGGGGGGCATTGCATGGGCAGAACTGTCCAAGGTACGTGAACTCAGACAGAGACCATTCTGCATATCAGTGTTCTGGAGATGAGAGCGGTGCTTCTAGCGTTGCAAGCTCTTCATACCTTTCTCCCTCCAGGGACTATTGCAATTCAGACAGACAACATGTCAGTGGTCTGGTACATCAATAAACAGGGGGTGGACCAGGTCTTACCCTCTTTGCCGAGAGGCCATGAGAGTTTGGGATTGTGGCGATATCCACCAACCATTTTCTGATAGCAACGCACATTCCGGGTCGGTCCAACATCCTAGCGGACAAGCTGAGTCAAACTGTCCTCTCGCCTTACGAGTGGTCTCTGAACCCTTTAGTAGCGAAACAGATCTTCCGCAAGTGGGGTCAGCCTTGCTGCGATCTCTTCACATCACCTTCAAACGCGAAGTGCAGCGAGTTTTTCGCTCTAATCCCCCCTCCCCCCGGGGGAAAGCCCCAGAGACGCTCTAGTCCATGCTTGGCCATCTGGTCTTCTTTATGCTTATCCTCCTCTTCCGTTAATGACAAAATTTTTACAGAAAGCTCGTCGGTTGGGGAACAAGATTATCCTCATAGTCCCATTTCTGGCCTCGTCAAACCTGGTTCCCGTACCTACGGTCTCATCTTATAGCTCCTCTTTGGATCTTAGATCCCATCCCGGATTTGATTTCTCATCCTTCAGGATTAGAAACTCCGAATCTGGACGACCTCAAGCTCTCAGCTTGGTTTATCCAGTTCCATTAGTTGCTAGGATTCCCGGTATCTCGTCTGCAGTTAGATCCATCCTGGTAGCGGCGCATAAGCCGTCTACCAGGAAGGTTTACAACAGCAAATGGAAATGGTTTTCCATTTGGGCCTCGCATAGGAATTTGGATCCTTTCACTGCTCCCATTCCAGCAGTGTTTGATTTCCTATCTCATATTTTTCAGCAAGGGGCCAGTTCTTCTACTGTAAAGGTTCAAATGGCTGCCATTTCCCATTTTCACATTGGAGACAATCTAAGTTCTTTAGCTTCCACTAAGATTTGTAAGACCTTCTTGAAAGGCACCTTTCTTTTGAGACCTCTTATTAGGAACGCTGTTCCCCCATGGGACCTAACTTTGGTCCTTCAGGCTCTAACTGGACCACCCTCTGAACCTGCAGCTTCTGTTGATTTAAAATTTTTATGTTGGAAAACTGCTTTCTTAATAGCTATTACCTCAGCTAGAAGGGTGTCAGCTCCAGGCCCTTTGTACTAAACCCCCATATCTTGTTTTCCATAAGGACAGAGTCTCTCTCAGGACTAACCCTTCCTTCTTACCTAAAGTGGCTTCTGAGGCGAACATCAATCAGTCCATTAATCTACCAGTTTTCTTCCCTAACTATCAGAATAAAGGGGAATACAAACTTCATTTGTTAGATGTTCGTAGACAATTGTGCTTTTACCTGCACAGAACAGCTGCCTTTTGCAAGTCAGAACAGCTCTTTGTTTCCTTTGCGAAGCCCTTCTTGGGAAAGCCAGTGTCGAAGGTGACTCTAGCTAGATGGATTTCTCACTGCATTTTGCTCGCATACAAAATATCTGGTCTGCCAGAGCTCTTATGGGTTCATGCTCATTCTACCCGTTCTATGGCTACTTCTGCTGTGTTCTGGTCGAGTGCCCTTGGATGACATTTGTTCTGCGGCTACTTGGGCTTCCTCTTATACCTTTATCTCTCATTATAAATTGGATTTAGTATCCAGAGAAAGGGCAGCTTTTGGCTCTGCAGTGCTCCGGAATATCCTTCCTTGAGGACCTCCCAAGTTTTTGGTAGCTGGGGACTCTGTCCCACAGGTTGCTGATCAAATGAAGTTTACTTCAGATAAAGAAGTTCTGTACTCACCATAACGTTCAATCTGAGTAGGTAACTTTAATTTGTCAGCAACCGACCCCTCCCCTCCTTCCCCCAACCTGGTTCTTTGGTTATCTGAATCCTAGAATGATTTCAGCCTTTGGTATTCATTAGGTTAGGATGCTTTAGGTTGTTGTTTTGTCTTGGTGAAATTGTATAATTGGGCAAACGTGATCTGAGGACTGGAAGGAGGTTGCAGGGTATTATGGGTAAGGGGGAGGAGCTTGGAGCTCAGATCTTTAGCTTGGAAAGCTGCCGGCTCGGATCCAGTTCGGATCCGACACCCACGGGTTGCTGACAAATGAAGTTACCTACTTAGATGGAACGTTATGGTGAGTGCATAATTTCTTTTTTCAGCAGGTCTCTCTGGATGAATAAGGTTCTTCAAAAGAGGAAACAAGTAGTTTTGACTGCTGGAGAACTTTATTGCACCCTCCCAGGCCCTCTAACCTCTACCACATAAGGAAAAAAATAGCCATCTAATAGGATAAGAAGGGCTGCAAAGCATCAGGTAGTCTTGAACCTGCCCAGGTTTCTGACCAGTTTGCTAAAAGTGTGATTCCACAAGCCCAGCAGTCATAGTCTTGGCTTCTGTCGGGGAACGTCTGTGGGTTGGAGCAGTTCATGTTTGCCCAAGACTGGGGAACCATCACTAAAAAAAACAAGCAAAAACCACTCAACAGAATGTTAGTACCATCACTAAAGAATCTGAGGACGGTCAGCATAGTTAAGGACAATTCCTTCCTGGAATGCTTAGATCCTCCATAAGAATGGCTCCTCCTGGAGTTCTGATTGTCTCCACATAGCTCTTGGAACATTCTGTATTCTTCCAAGGTGCTGTAGAAAATTTCACTTCTTAATAAGAAGGGAGATTTTACTTCCACTTCTTCCTAGCTTCAAAGAAGACTGGTGAATTCAGTCCCATCTTGGGCATTGTTGGTTTCATTGAACACCACTGATAATGTCAGTTTCCAGAAGATGACTGCTCAGCTTGTTATGTCCATGTTATGCAGTGCACCTGAATGGTATTGCTGGACTTGCTGGGCATCTTTTAGATCATTTGAGTCTGGAGTCTGCATGAGAGTTTCCTTTTGTTCACCTTTGGAAACCTCCAATGTCAATACCCAGTGCTGCTTTCTTTACTCTGTTCTACACCCAAACTGTTAACCAAGGTGCTAGCCATGGAGGCAGAGGCCTTGCAGGAAAATGGCCTCTGTGTATTCCGTTACATAGACAGTAGCTTTTGGAGGCCCCTGATAGTGTCCTTGCCTTGGGTGCTTCAGTAGATCTTTTTAAATGATCTTTTTAAATTTGGAAAAAAATATGCCTTATCCCAAATCTAAAGACTGCATTCATTAGTACAGAACTGGACACTGTAATATCAGACATTCCTATCTGAAATGAGGGGATGGAAAGTTGGGTCTTTTACATCCTTGGTTAGGAAGCAGTAACAGTTTCTAGCATTCCTGTGTCTTCTAAGCTTGATGGTGGCAACCATCTTTATAGTTCCTTTTTGCATGCTTGAGAATGTAGTAGATGCAGTGAACTATGAGGTTTCAGTTGCTACAAATTCACCACTTGCTCACAGATATTCTTCTAGTGTTAGACATGTCACAAGACTTTATAGTGAGGATCTAAGTTGTGGGCCTTCCTGTCCTGCAGCAGAACCTGTAGCAAGTTCTGGTGGTAGGTGCATCACATTTGGAGTGTTGAGCCTACATCATCTTCTCCGTGGATTCGGGAGAGGTGAATCCCCAAACAAGAGGGAACTGTATATCTCCCAGCCACAGCTCAGAGCAGTGTTTCTTGCTATCATAGCTCTGTAATGGGAGCTGAGACCAGAGCCTGTCCGTTTCCAGACAGACAGCTAATCCGTGGTGTGGTACATAAACAGCAGCTTACATCTGTGCTCCATCTGTAGAGAGGTGATGGGTATCTTATAGTAAACCACTAAAAGAAGTCTCAGCCTTATAGCTGTTCACATCTTTGGAAACTTTTGCGTGTGCTGCTGGACTCCAGGATGTAAATCTCCAGTCTTCTGAAGCCATGGATTAAGGAATTCTGCCTGGTCAGCATCTTCCTGTACTGGGCAACCTTCAGGTCTGACTTGTTTACCACTCGGGAGACTGTGGTCTTATTTCTGCTTTTCTTTACTCAAAAGGGCAAGAAGGAGGTGATGGTGACCATGTTAGTTCTATGATATAAAAATTCCTATGTGCCGTTCCTCCATGTCCACTTATTCTGTGCCTTATCCCAAAATTCAAGGAAGACTTCAGACAGGATAGGCAAGATATTGCTTTCCTTTGCCAAATTGGGATTTGAGCAACTTCCTGTGGTGGCAGAGAAAAGTGTGATTTCATTCTCAGGTCCCTGGCAGTACAAGAATTTCTGTCAGTATAAGGCAGACATATTACACTTAATTGGGGTGCGAAGTGGCTATACCACATGTTTTTGTTGGTAAACTAGATCTTTTGCTGTCATTAGACTTCATAGCTGGAAAGACATAGGTGATTAAGGCAATCGGAAAGCCTTTCAGTGTCCAGTTTATTCTCTTACATGGGGAGACTGTCTTCATTTAGGTGGAGAGATATTCAGTGTCACCTCATTTGGGTCACTCTGCAGATGGATATTAATTTACCTGAGACATCTGTATGACTTGGGTCTCAGTTATTCTGTCGTCATTGTGCATGCTTCTGGTGTATCTGCCCATTATCTGAATGGCAGGACTGTGAATTAACAGTAGCTAGTTAAACAGTTCCTCAGTGGGTTTCTTCATCTTAGAAAGAGGTGAGTCCCTGCAAGTATGATAGCTGCACGGCCACAAAAATCCTCTGCAAAAACCAAAATGCAGAGTCAGCAAACAGTGACATATAAATTTAATATTATACAGTTAGGAGAACAAAACAACAGACTAGTTTTGGCTATAAGTTTGTTAAGCCATCATCAGTGTAATAAATTCTAGTTACATCCATTCTCCTTTTGTAATATATCACACCTAGAGGCTAATTGAAAGAATTAAACATTAAAAATATTCATTAAGTCCTGGTGAAAATAAAGCACCCAGTTTAATGATCCATTTTTTTCTCCTTGTTGTTTAACAATTAGTGCCAGCCTGATTTATTGCTTCTGTTACCTTGTATTTTATCAATGATGGTAAAATTAAAAACTGCATTGGAATGTTTCTTGGTATGTTTATATAGGGCATTTGTTGGTTTCCTGATCCTGATATCACTTATGTGTTCTGAGATTCTAAATTTAACTGGTCTTGAGGTCTGTCCAACATAAAAAGCAGAGCAACTGCAGGTGGCCATATAAATGACCCAATCGGACTGGCAGTTTGCAAAAAATGTAATGTTAAACACCTGCCCAGTATTCTTGCTAGTAAATTCCTTGGTTTTCAGCATCCTTTTACAATGAGTACAGTGACCACATGGAAAACAACCTTGTAAGACCCTGCCTTCTAATGTTGTCTGCGTTGAGTGGGTATCAGATGTATATATATGTTTGTAATGACTCGTATGTGAGCCAAGATTTTTGCCCCTTCTAAAAGAGAATTGGCATGTGTCATCTACAGTTTCACTTAGCTTGGTGTCTGCTAAGAGAATATTCCAGTGCCTACGTACACTGTTGAGTAGGACATCTGTATTCCTGCCGTATGTGGTGATCTGATTGGATTGTTATCCACTGTTTTGTCCTTATACTGAAGCAAGTCAGACCTGTTTTGATTAGATGCCCAGTGTTTGGCCTGGTATACGTCCCCTCTTTTCTAGCCTCTCTGCCTGAATCTCATAATTAGATCTTCCTCATATGAATGATGAATAGTTGCATCTGAACATATCCTTTTAATATGTAGAAGCTGTGACTTTGGAATGTTTCTACATATATGAGGAGGATGAAAGCTGGTAGCATGGAGTAAGGAGTTGAACTGGAGATGTTTACGGTAAACTTCAGTTGTTAGTGTGTGATCAGCATTTCGAATTATTAATACATCCAATAAAGTGATTCTGTTGGTATCAAAAGTAACCGTAAACTCAATCCCCCATTTATTGTCATTCAGGTATTCAACAAACTCCTGGAGATAAGTACTGTCAGACCTCCATACTAACCAGCAGTCATCCAAATATCTCCTCCAGATGTTGATCTCATCCATGTAGATGTTATAGGCCCTATCATAAATCAGTTCCTCAATATAGGCCGTGAAGAGATTGGCATATATGGGGGCAAAGGAGGCTCCCATGGCGGTTACTTTGACCTGTAAATAACAGTTGTTCGGAAAATAAAAAACATTTTTGGTCAAGGCATGTTCTGTTAAACAGAGTGAAAAAGTATTAAAGCCCGGTAGATATAACTCAGACCTAGATAGCCAATATTCTAGAGCCTCCAAGCCCGCCCAGAGGAGGATATTTGTATATAGTTCAGAAACATCCAAAGTACACATAAACCACCCTGCATCCAACTGCATGTCGGAAATGACCATAAGGAACTCAGTAGTATCTTGAATCCTTACTCTGACCCATTTGAGCAAGGGTTTTAAATGTAAAGTCAGGAACTGGGATAAGGGTTCAGTAATTGAGCCTCTGCCAGAGACAACTGGCCTACTGGGTGGATTTTGTAAGTTTTTATGGATTTTTGGTAAAAATATATATATACTGGCTGGAAGGGTCTCATACTGTTAAATGGTGTAATGTGTTGTCCATTATGATCCCCTCTTCCTTAGCAGAATTCAAGAAGCAATCTATTTGTTTCTTGAAACCGGTAGTAGGGTCACAAGCCATTTGAGTTGTCGCATTGCTTCCATGTTGTATTGTTACCAGTCCTGTACCACTATAGCCCCACCTTTGTCTGCTGGCAGTATCACTAATTCATGATTAGAACCCAGTTCCCGAATCATGTCCATCTCATGTTTCGATAGGTTGTTGTATTTTGCCCGGTGATCCCTGTAGTTAGCGTAGATCTTTGAGAATTGAGTTTTGAAACATGAGTACAGTGGGATGCATGGGTGGAGTGAAGTTGGATTTATGGTATTTAAATCCATGTTGTGGTTCTGATTCAGATGCTGTATGGAAAAAGAGTTTCAGGTTAAGGCATCTACAAAAAGATGATATATCCTGTGCAAAGGTGTCTTCAGGCACATAAAAAACAGGTATAAAATGTAATCCTTTAAGTAGTTTGACATGAGAAGGTGACAATTCAACAGAGGAAATATTGAGTACATTATTCTGTTCCACTTTTGTACAATGAGTTTGAGCAACTCCTCCATACTGTCTACCCCTGTGTTTTCCCTCCGCTTTTGTTTACCCCTAAAGGGATAGGCATGTTGCTTTTCTTTGACACTGGTGAGTCTGTGACATTTTGTGTAGAGGACTCTAAACCAGAGGAAGATTGCTCACCTGAATCTTCACAACTAGATAAGGTTGATTTCTTCAGTATAGAGTGTGGCCTCTTTCTTTTGACAACCTTCCTATTCATAGGTTCAAATCTAACATGTTTGTTAGTGGCATAGGGATGTCCCCCCTCATAATCCGTTACATCTCTATGGAATTTTTTCATCTTTTTTTCTTTTAACTGCTGCTCTAATGACAAAAGATCCTGACTCAGTTTCCTCAAACAATTGTTGTACCCCTCTTGATTCTCATATTTTGCAATGTCATTGCACATACGTGTGATATCAGATATGCTTTTATCTATGGTCCTGTCATAATATAATGCTAGTGTTGTAACAAATTCCATAGATGCTTTATGTTCCACTTCAGCCCATTGTTCCAAAAGAATGGTATCAGCATCAGGAACCAAGGGTTGAGTTTATACCCTCAAACCTCTGGAGGAAGTATCTTTGGCGATATATGTCTTGAATAATTTGGCATGCCATACATTGGCCCTCAGGGCCCTCATATTTTTATTAAGTTTATGAAATTCCGCTTCACACATGTTCGTTTGTGTGGTGCCCTCAGATCCATTCTGTGCGTTATTGTTTAATCCAAAAATTGCTAAGTCATCCCTACCGATGATAGGCCCTTGAATAGGTTGGTGAGATCCATCTGTGGGTCAGTCTCCCATAAAAATCAAAAAACTGTATAATGAACTGCTGTTGGAGTGTGATGTCACCCTAAAAAGTCAAAGCGAGTGGCAATTCCAATGACCAACACATAAATATTATGTTTAAGGTGTAATAAGCACATGTACAATTGGTTCAAACCACTGAAAACTCTTTCCGGCAGTGCTAAGTCCCCAGTCTAAAGTAAAAAATGTATAGAAAACCAGTATTTACTGGTTGTAACAAAGAACCGAGGACAATATTGGCCCCTGCTGAACCCAGAGTTAGCAAACACTTCATGTGCTAAAAAAGGTAGATACCATATATAGCCTAAGGCGAGAGAAGACTTGGACCATAGAAGCCCCTGCATATAATAATAATATTCCACTTGTAGTTTTAGCAGTGCTATGCCCACAATGAAGATTTCATACCAAATAAGCATATATTTTTGTATTGTTTGAGGGCAGTATTAGCCCCTGCTAAAACTGCATGGTGAACCTAAATATAAATAATTTGCAGTGCTAAGTCCTCAATCCCTTTTGACCTTGGAATTAGTCAAAAAGATAGATTGGTTGCCATTCAATATACAAATATAATTAGGCAATAGCCAGTCCAACACATCATATTAAAGTATATAAAAAATAGTAAGAAAGGCCCTAAAGATGGGTACCCAACTACAAAAGGGTATATCTGTAAGTTTAATGCTTCCAGAAAAAACTATCTTGGATTAGGGATGTAAAGCAATCATATACTATATATAGTATGAATAATTTGAAACCGGATAATATTGTGTATGTTACTCATAAAGGGTCCATCCTTAAATAGAAAGTGTGTCAAACAGGCATTAGAAAAATCCTTAAAATAAAGAGGTATGTTCTAGTATTCATTAAACAACCTGTGCACCTAGATAATGTACATAGAACAACTTTTTCTGACCCATCCAACTTCTAAGCGAAATACCTGTTGTATACTGTCCTGAATCTCGATTACAAAAACAAAATGGCATCACGAATGGCGCAATTGGTTATATGTTAAATTTAAACAATAAAAAGGCACAAATACATAGTTACATACAATGTCCTGAATCATATGCCTTTCCCGTTATAATAATAAGATGGTATAATAGTATATCCTAGTATTTCTTAAGCAACCTATAACATAAATACACATAGAACAGCTTGTTTTAAACGTCCACCTTTCAGAGCGAAATATGTGCTATGTACTGCCCATAATTCCTGTTACAAAAGCATGGTGTCTCAGATGATGCAGTTATGATGTTTGTAAAATATAAACCGTAGAAAATCACAAGCACATAGTTATGTATAGCAACATGAGGCGTGTAACTTTCCCATTATAGTAATGAAAGTAGTATAAGGCACACAATGTAAATAATGCGCCGCAGATGATTCAAATGTTATAAATGTGTGTGCATCACCCAAGGTGGTTTGAACAAAAGTATTGATTAAGGTTGCAAACACAATGTCCAAAAAGAAACCTATAATGTCCAAAACAACAAAAGTAATGTCCAAAACAATGCGCCTAATTGAATAAATCCTCAACTGAAAATCATAAGCGATGCCATTAATATGAAGATCCAGAACTGTTTTTCAGTGTATAATTCAAACACACAGAGCTGAATTATAGGATGATGTGTTATTAGTCTGGCTCCCCTGAGTTGCGATCATAAAAAGTACACCCAAGGTTCATGAAATATTGAAAAACAAACTTGAATGGTCAAATAGTTGCCCAAAGAACCATGTATTTAATGTATCCAAGCATGCCAACATTCATTGAAACAGTTAACTCTGTGTCCAAACTGAAGCAAGTTAGTAAAAATCCACAAGGTGTCATGAACAATCCCAAAGTAATGTCGTTGGTTTACAAAAAGCATCCATGAGTGTTACTAGTATATTCCAAACACATGGACAAACTTTTTTACTCCTGGTTTCCCCCGGTTCAGATTATGATGATAATGAATAACCGGCTCAAAAAAATTTAGGCAAGATCAGCTTGAATATTCAAAACCCCACAAAAATATGTTTGATGCACCCAAATACGGAAACAACCATGCAGGAACCAACAGATATCCCCATAGTAATTATGGATACTATAGAAGTTAGGTTAATTCCGAAAAACAGTACACAGTACCTGATGAAACCAATGCAGTCCTCTGGATCAAAATGGATGCATTGAGGAATAAATCTACATATAACTGTCAGAGTGAAATAACCACGCTGAATCCCTCAATTTGTTTTTCAAAAAATAACTCCAGGCCACCAAATCCAAGTAAATAACTAAAAGCCTCCAGAAGTGAATACAAGATTTTCTGCTTTTCTCCAAAGATATAGTGCCCAAATGCACAGAATGTCACAGACCAACAGCGGGGGGGGGGGTGTTCCAGAAAGAGGTGAGCCCCTGCAAGTATGGTAGCTGCATGGCCCCAAAAATCCTCAGCAAAAAACAAAATGTAGAGCCAGCAAACAGTGACACATAAATTTAATGTTATACAGTTAGAAGAACAAAACAACAGCCCGGTTTCGACTATAAGTTTGTTAAGCCTTCATCAGTGTAATAAATTCTGGTTACATCCATTCTCCTTTTATAATATATCACACCTAGAGGGTAATTGAAAGAATTACACTTTAAAAATACTCATTAAGTCCTGGTGAAAATAAAGCACCCAGTTTAATGATCCATTATTTCTTCTTGTTGTTTAACAATTGGTGCCAGTGTGATTTATTTCTGTTACCTTGTATTTTATCAATGATGGGAAAATTGAAAACTGCATTGGAATGTTTATATAGGGCATAGCCCACCTCTGAAGAGCATTTCTTCTAGTTCAGATTGACACGTTAATCCACCTACTACCACCCCCACCAATTTGAATCTGCTTCTTCAGTGGCTATAAAGTTGGACTGTTAGAGGATGCTTTATCTGCGTTCACATCTGCTTTCCAGGTCTTAGAACTTCTGGCAATAAGGTGCCTTACCACAAGTGTTATATATGCATGCCAGCTCCCGTGATCCATGTGACCAAGTTCAATTAGCAGTTAGAGGTAATGTGGGAGCGGAGAGGAATGATGAGACTTAGTGTGCTCACCTCTGTTTGGATGGAGAGGTGGGGAATATGTTTCTGGGCACACTGATTGTGGTTAAAATACTGGTGAAAACAACAATCCCATTAGGAGGGTGCTGTCTGAAATGGGGCAGGGTCCGTTGAATATGTCATATGAGGTGGTAGAGATGTAGTACTTATGGATGCGTGCAGAGGACAGTAAAGCTTGAAAATGAATACTCTGATCCCCAACATGTGGATGTCCACATCTACTCCCAGCTCACCTGACTCATGCCCTGGGGAATAAGTGGGCAAAAGTGCTTTTGTCCTAGAGGAATGAGCTGGTCCTTAGGATGGCCAGATTGGGGCATGACTTGGTGATCGGTGTGGGAAAACAATATGACAAACAGATTTCTTCGTGAAGGCGGTGTCAAAGTTGAACTTAAATCACTCTGTTCATCTCCCTGTTTTCTTTCTAGAGGCAGAATCCGGAGAAGAGAACACTCCTCTCACTCTAGATGTGCTACACCAACTCAAATTTTGCCTTGAGGGTACAGTAGTATAAGATGCAGCAACACATGTTTGACTGTTTAGTGCAAAGGAGATAGGGACTTATAGTTGCCACATAAACCCTTTCCAAATGTATTGTAAAGTACTTTGTGTTTTATCATCAAGCAGCTACCAAACAGCTGGAAAATGCTTTTGTCAAATGGCATTCCACTTGACTGATGTTTAACTTGCTTCATGAATATCTGCATCACTTACACTCGTGCTACAGCCACTTGGATATCACTGTACTCCTTCACCAAGTCTTATTGCATGGGCCAGGAGTCAGGCTTTCTTTTGAAAAGCACTTTAGTATTGCAGAATTTAATCCTCTAAACCTTTGTTTTTTTATCATTCTAGCCTTCCTGGTGATTACATTTTCACCACTCAGTGTTCTTCCATACAGTTGCATAATACAGAAGGCTACTGAACTGTGATATTACAGATACATATTCCCAATATCATTTACTTCCATCAGGGGATTGTGTGCAGTATGTCCTTGCTATCCTCTGACATCCAACTGTTTTTGACTCCTTGAAGGCTTTTAGTATAAGCCGAGGCGCTAGAGTGTTTTTTAATAAACTGGTTTACTTGACTGCTAGTTGTTTGTATTTTGGATTTTGGAGTTTGTCGTGAGAGAGTGTTTTTGTATCATCCCTGTAATCTGCAACTGTGTATGGGGACTCATGCATTTTGTGTGTCTTTGTTGCCTTATTTGTTTTCCGTCATGCAGCTTGTGCTTAGTAAAAAGGGGTCAGATTGAGTATTGCAGGGGTAGGCCTGCTGTTCTAATTCTGCACATGATACCATGACATGTGGTAGTGGATGGCACATACTTCATTGAGCACAGAGATAAGTGGAAAATAGAGATGAGGATAGCAGAAGAGGAAATCTTGGCAGTCACTCACTGCATTAGCTGCCCCTCAGATATCCTGATGAAGTGAGTTTGTGACTCTTAAGACTTTTTTCCTGTTGGAAAATGTGCAGTAACTCATTTAGAATAACTTTGCATCAGAAATAGCATTTCTCTGATTGGCTGGCCAACCTAATTGAAACTGCAACCAGCCATCTAGAATTCTTCCTGCTTTTGACAGAATTATGGGCATTGGTGGAACTTAGTTTGGTACTGTGCTAGTGTTGAGCATTCTTACTCCTGTCCTGGGATAATATTCCAGCCTTGGATTGCACTTGGTAGAAAGGAGGAGACTGACTTTTTATACTCTGAAGGACTGTTTCCTCTATGAAAGATAGTCATTGACTCCTAGTGAGGTGTGAACGAACGCATGAACTCTGTTTAGCAGAATAAAGGAGAGAAAGGCCAGTCAGGTCTATATCTAAATAAATGTTAAGACACCAAACTACAAAATAAAGCATGTGGAAGAAATTGATATTCACAGATTTCTACTACTTGGTCTGCTTTACTTGTGTAGGTTTGTACTGTGATAGCCTGTAATCTTGTTCTGTTTAGCATCAAAGTAAAGCAAATGAAGAAGCTTTTCGGGTCAGACATTAGCAGACTGGGCATGCCGGTGGATAAATTTACCACACAGTGTTACTCTGACCAAGTCCGACTATCCATTCTAAAGCTACTGAAACAGAATAATTTGCTTTTAGTATGTCTGAATTGAGAGAGAGAGAAAGAGAGCTGTACAGCTGTAAATTAACTGTATCAGTTTAAGTTAAGTGAGATCACTGGGGGAACATCAAAGAGTTTTTTTAGTAAAGGCTGCTTAGAGAAGCATTATTTTTAGATTCTGTTTTATTTTTCTGCTATTGGGTAGTATTATTACACAGATATATATGTGTTTCAGTTTAATGTTTTCCTTTTTTTGTTTTGTTTGTTGCAGGTCTTCATGATATGCTAGGAAATGTGTGGGAATGGACTGCTACAGAGTATCATCCTCATAGTCGGCCAGTGGCAAGGAATGGCGCTCAGAAAATGTTTGTCTTGAGGGGAGCATCCTGGATTGACACTGCCGATGGAACAGCCAATCATAAAGCTCGAGTTACTACCAGGTAAAATCTTTCACTGGGTAAAAGGAGTATATTGAGCATGTTATGTTAAGGTCTTTCAAAATGGAGTTGTTCACATTAAGTAAAATCTACAGGGTTGCTGAAAGGAAGTGAAAGAGACTCTGTGTTAACATCTTTCAAAGTGGTGCTGTTTACATTAAGTAAGATCTGCAGGGCTGCTAAAATGAAGTGAAAGTCTGGAAACTATTCTTTGTGCAGTTTTATTTGGATGCCTTCTGAGATGCCACTGTAAGTATGCCATGTATCTTTGCAATTTTGGCAAAGGCTGGCAAAGTAGTACCGAATGTTAAGGCTTTACACTGCTAATATATGTCCTATAGACTTGAGTTTGATTACATCAGTTTACAGTGTTACTCTGACCAAACTTACAGGCCATTCTGAAGCTACAGGAAAAGTAGTAGTTGTGCCTAGTGTATCTAAAAAAAAAAAAAGAGACAGCTTAAGTCAGAGGGTGAACTGATGACCCTTTTTGTCATTAAAGATGTCAAAACCAGCTGAGAATGCAAGATAACTGTAACTGTTTAAGTCACAATGTAAATTGCTGACACTTCTATGCCAAAGTAGTATGCACCATAATATTGAATACTGTTGGTGAACCCTGCAGTTACCAGTTGTTGATGACTTACCTAAACTCTAAAGGTCTTCCATCAGTAGTACAAATTGGCTTCTACTTTATGATCACCTTGTTTTATTCCTTTTTATTTCCTGTAGTTCCCAAGTCACTAAACACTTAAAAAAATAAATTTCATAGTAGGGCAGATGCATTATCTTGGGTGAAGCTGATGCTTGTTCTTTGGTCATTATCCTTTCCTTGCAGCCAGATTCACATGATAGTCTCCTCACATAAGAACTACATACTCTTTGTATATTAAGTACTACCTGACCTGAAGTAATCTACAACATTTAGTGATAATACTTAAACTGTTGATACACACTACTCTAAAGTTTCTGTGTTTATATTATAGTTACCTCTGCCCTTGTGACCTGCTTTGCTGATAACAAAGGTTCCATGAAGGATTGTTTCACATACTCCTTTAACATGCAAACAAACCAAAAAACCCTCTTGCTCCTTTAAAGTGTCACACTTGTACCTAATATTCATTTATTCATTAATTCATTGTGTTTTTGCGGGTCTATATTAAATGCTTGGAAGTGTCACACTTGTACCTAATATTCATTTATTCATTCATTCATTGTGTTTTTGCGGGTCTATATTAAATGCTCGGAGAGGCATTCCATCGAATGCCTCTTCATCGACACGTAATCAGTGACCTCACTAAACTGTGAACGTTCAAAACAGTGATTTCTTTCACTGGGGAAAGAAATCGCTTGCACTAAAAACATATACACACAATTTCAAACATAAAGTTTGGGGGGGGGGGTTGTCGGGGCTGTGCCCCCCCCTAACTAAATATACCAACTCTGAGATCGCACTACAGTGGGGTAAAGGGCAATGTCATGGCTCAGGTCAAGAGATTTTTTCCCTGGAAAAAAAAATCGCTGACCTGAGCCTTCGCTATTTTTGGATTTCGGTTTATATGTGTCAGCGAAATGGCATTCGCTGTAATGCCATTTCGCTGATCTAATATAGACCCATTTTTGCCCCTAGTGCCTGCTGACAAGCCTTTCCCCATTCGACATGGTCCATTTTTTTCCCTTACCTGGTGATTTCACTTGGGATCAAGATAAGAGGAACGGTCATTCAGGTGGCCATGATGGTGCTTTATGCCCTTGCAAGCATTACATCATAATGAAGTATTTATGGTAGCCTAACCCAACCCCTGAGTGTGGGACTTGCAGTACACATCACCATTGTGCATACTTCTCAGCTGTCCTTGATTTTTGTCTCCTATTTTTGTTCTTTCTCTCATACAATTTTTGATTTTCTGATAAATCACTAATGTTTACAGTCAGTCAATAATGTCAGATATTAGAGTTTCAAACTACTTTTTGTTCAGAAAATGCATATTGATGCAAACACATTGTTATATTAACTTTTTAAAGTGAATTAGAGTAATATCTAGAAAATTTCCCAGATTTTTGGGCATTTATCCTCCTATTATTTTTGGCTTTGCCTAAAATTCTTGAGCAGAGAAGATGATAGATATGCCAAGGAGGCCTTACAATACCTCCTGTTTGCAAGTCCATGATTTCCACACACCTACATTGAAGGCTACCACCAGGCTGTGGCTTAGTAAGTCTAGTCCCTGACCCCAAGCCATGTATTACATCACTTTCCCTCTCAGAGGGGTTGTGGCACTGCTCAGCCACATGCTGTGAGTGTCTGTTATATCATAGACTTCTGCATTCATGGGAAGCTGACACATCAAGAAATACACATTGACAATAATTATTTATTTCTTTATTGCGTTGATTATAGGGAATGTCTGACTGGGCAGTAAAACCTCTTTTCATTGAGGGTCCCAGGAAGAAAGCTCCAAGTGGCATAAAATTGAGAAATACATTCATATAAGATACATACAGCATACAGAGATTGCAAACATCTTTGTTAAGGAAAAACGAGTGTACTATAATCTTTTACATCCAGTGTACAGTAGGGTTGCATTCACATTGTGATAATATAGTATACAGAGTGTACATAACTGTGATTGATATCTGTGATTCATCAAAACCTGTAAAATCAGTGTTTTTGCATGGGGCAAGCACCCAACAACTTCCCAACTTAATGTTTACTTGTTGGAGGTCCTGCAACAGTGCAGATAAGGGGAAATTGCTCTTGCTGGTTCCGAGATTGCAGATACCTCAAGCTTCCACAAAAGTCCATCCTTCCACAATTTTTCCCCTTTTGCACATGAGATCAGAGTGTCACTTCAACAGTAACAATAATTTAGAGCCAGTGTTCACACATGGGATCAGAGTGTCATTTCAACAGTAATGATAATTTAGATCCAGTGTTCACACTGCCAGGTGTTTAGCCCTGCTGTAGTTGTTTTCCTTACTAGACGTACACGTACACATTCGCACCTATAGTCAGGATAGATTATCCAGTTCATTTTACTGCATGTCTTTGGAAAGTGTGAAGAAACTGGGGCACCCAGAGAAAACTCACACGTATACAGGGAGGATATGCAGATTCCACACATATGGTACCTCAGCTGAATCACACCAGAGAACCACAAAGTATATAACAGATTTTTAAATGCATTGTGCAGCCACAGGCTGGGTTTTTTTTTTTATACTTTTTATTTTTTGTTTATCATAACTGATAGTTATGATAGTTAGAGTGATGTTCAGTTCAGCTTCTTGAAAGTTTTTGCTAGTTCAAACCCTATGCGATAGCTTTAATTTACTGTGCAGTTTCTGCATTTTAGTGGTAACCTGTGGAGAACTAAAAGCATTTAGTCAGTTGTAAACAAAGGTTAAATTTACTTTGAAAAATATCTGTAAAGTGTTGGCAACTCACTTCTAACTTTCTCCAGTGAATAATGTTAAAGAATCCACCTTCTATAACAATGTTTTCATTCCTGCAGTTCCATCTCCTATGCATTTCCATTCTAACCTGTAATTCTTAATTAGCACTGCGTGTTATAGTTGAGAGCGTTTAAAATTTAAGTAAAAGGCAGAAGCAGAATGATTCTGGGTCTGTGAGCTAACAGTGACATAACTCATACCCATTCACGGCTCTGTGATTTATTGAAATACTGTGCTAATAATCTTGGTGATTCTTTCACACTTTTTGTATTTAAACCATACATATATATATGTGTGTTTATATATATATATATATATATATATATATATAGTGTGTGTGTGTGTGTGTGTGTATGTGTGTGTGTGTACGTACACATCCATACATATAAATATATGTATTTGTGTGTGTGTGTGTGTGTATGTGTGTATGTGTATGTATGTGTATATATATATATATATCTCCCAGAATGTTTTTCCTATTTACTTTGTTGATATGCATATCACAGGATATCCAGTTATCTGTGTTCCTGAAACAGGATTTTAAACCTGTGGTATAGCACTTAACAGCATTAGACTCATATGCAGCAATTTGTGATCATCTTTGTTCTTTTTAATCATTGTGCTAGATTTTTAGACTTACTGTCTGGTTGCACAATAATTAGATCCTGTTCACATTACATTCGCTTGTTATATTGATGAGCGTAGTACAAAGCATTGCTAGTTTGCAAATATAGCCGAGTGTTTGCGCATTCCAACTCAGAATGAGTTTCAAAGAGTGCAACTGTGTGACTTTTTTGTTGTTTGTGCTAAATGTGTGCTCTGCTTAACATTTTATTTCAGAATGGGGAACACACCTGATTCTGCTTCAGATAACCTGGGATTCCGTTGTGCTGTCAGCATGAAAAGCCAGAAGCCAAAGAGCAGTGAAATTAAGACAGACCTGTGATTTCAATTTCAGATTATCTGGGATATAGATAAAGTCTGGAACATTTTTAGATTTCTCCTGTGGAGAAAACCAGAAAATGATTTTTTTTTTGCATGTATTAAGAATAAATTTGTATTATAAAATGCATGCCTGATTCGTTTGCATTGATTTGTGGAAAAGTTCCTTTCTGATTATATTCATTTAATTTTCATTTGATTTTGAGCCAATACACGTTGACATTGTATCTCCCTCTTTTTATTTTATCTGTTTATTTTTTTATTTTGCTTATGGTGAATCTTCACACAGGGATATTAGGAATGCTGTATTCTCATCTGCAAGAATGCTGCTTTAATTTGACTACTAAATGAACACATTAAATATTTTGATAGTGTAGCAGACTCGAATATTGTATAACATGATGTTCAACATTTCTTGAAATACCAGGGATATACACACACATTTATGTTATGATGTTAAGACCAGAAGAAATCTTACTCAGACTAGGTTCAGAATCTTTTGAATTGCAAGAGTTAGTCTGGAATGGTCACATGCAGTTAATAAACCAAAGACATTTCCTTAGCTTTGGTAATTTAGCTGTTGCAAAGCCAGTGTTAACTTCTGTTGTATTGCCAAAAATGTGGGAAATAGGAAGCATATATATATCTATCTATATATATATATATATATATATATATATATATATATATATATATATATATATACAGGCATGTAAACAAACATTGAGTAAACCAACAGCGAACTACAAAACCCTGTAAAAATGAACCCAATTGGACACATTACAGAATGCGCAAAACACTGCTTTAAGTTATATGTGGAGATTTCCTACAGATTACTATATAACGTGCTTTATAAAGTAGACAAGCCCCCCCCCCCCTTCACTCCAGTGGGGAGACAGGCCCTCCTGTCACACCCCTAAGGCTTATGTATACCAACTGATTGGTTGCACCAACTCAAAAAAAGGAGATGTCTCCCTACTGTAAAACAAGTGAGCCAGAAAACGCTTCCACATCCAAACTGTTTCCAGCAGCACAACCAGCATGCTTTGCAACATAAACACATATACTCAATTGCATGCACACATGATTTCTGGGAGACTGAAAATATGAAATCTTCAGCTTGGACCCCCCCACCCCCACCCAAAGGGGGTGAAATAAAAAAAACAAGTATCTAGCACAATGTGTAAATATTCAAAAATAACTCTAGGTTGATTACTACATTACATCATCTTTACAGTTTAATTGCATCGTTCTAACAAGTGTCAAAAAACCAACCCAGCTCTGCACTCCCATAGACTGAATTGGGAAAAAAATAATAAGCACGATCAGACTAAACATAAAACACATTCCCAGAAATGTAACTCATCCATACAATACCTCAAAACATTAACCCAAACAAGAAGCAAAAATACACACTAATATAAAAAATATTATAGTACACAGTACACTGAAGGAAAAAAAAAAAAAATATATATATATATATATATATATATATATATATATATATATATATATATGCATATCAGACACACAGGAATCCAAACTGCACACTTCCAATCAGAATAGCAACCTTTACTAAAGTCAGAATACACAAATATGGCAGTAAATAACTTAAAACAATAGGTAACAGCAAGCAAAATGATATTTACATATCAATCAATTTGGACACAGGAAAATGAGTATAAAATGTTGAACATTACATAAAATACACTTTTTAAAAATTTAGAACATATACAGTATATAAACAACAACAGAAGTACCAATACATTTAAAAATAGCAACACGTTCAGAAAAAGCTATCAAGAAAACAATGTCTTATGCGCTTGTACTGAATTAGACTGAAGGGGAAATGTAAGGTAATCTGTCAACAGGAGAGGTTGAGTAATATCAAAATCAAATAACGCTTCTGCATTTCTTTGCCTACCCAAAGTAGATATCTACACCTACACCTTTGAAAAATAAGGAAGGAGTGCAAAAAAGGATACACTGCATATATAGGAGTCTGTGTGGGGGAACTGTGTTCCCACTCATCATGAAATCTGTTCCCTCAACCCATAGTAGCAGATATTTCAATTACTCTATCCAGACTCGTGTATCTATATATCTATCTGTATAGCTATCTATCTATATATATATATATCTATATATATATCTATATATATATATATATATATATATATATATATATATATATATATATATATATATATATATGGTTTACTATTCAAATTTCAAGATTGAGATGTCTGCAGATGGTAAATCTGAAACACAGATGCTTGATTTTTCATCTGTTTGAACATCTCAATGTTCAAAAGTTTATATTAGCGCATGAACTGTGCATTCACTAATATAAATTTGAAGAACTGTACAGAGATTGCGGTACAGAGCGGTTTGGGAAATTCATCCCTTTCCTCACTTTAGTGCGATCTCAGAGTTGGAATATATAATTAGCAGGGTTTGTGTGTATGGGGGGGTAGGGGGGCTTGCCCCCCTGCAAAACCGTGATGTTAGGTATAGGTATTTACTTTACGTGAGCTCCTATACGGACATCACGTCATGTGTTCGGAAACGGTGTTGAATCTGCTGAATTCAATCAGCAGATTCGACATTGTGATTTCTTTTTTTTCACTTTTGAGGTTTCGAAATGTCATGCTCAAATTATTTTGACATTCGACATATTGATAGTGAACATATATATATATATATATATGTAGAGAGAGAGAGAGAGAGTTAGAGTTTTCAAAAACTCGATGGATCATATCATCAAGTTTTTGAAAACACAAAGCTTTTGAATAGAGTTTGCAGCCCAGTGCTTATCAGAAAATTTACCCTTTTCCTCACTGTAGTGCAATCTTGGAGTTGGCACATATAATTTGCAGGAGCCCCCCCCCCCACCCCCACACACACACAGAAATGTAAAAAATAGGTAGATTTTTATGGGGGGGGGGTTCTGAAAACTTGATCATATTGCCCCCACCATATGAATTTTGAGTTTCTGAAAACTTGATCATCTGATAGGGCAGAAACTTATATAGTATGATGTAATATGTTTTTATAATATGATGTAATATGTTTGTATATATGGGATACATTCAGATGCATGAAAATAATTGACAGTTTCAGTTCTGCCATTTCCTTTATTTTTACATCATGGAAATTTGAGGTTGGTGACCAGTTGGGGTGAAAGTTTTTCTTTTTACCCTTTCTGTTGTGTAATCTCCCTCAAATGACATGTACCTATATGCGTATGTGTGTGTATGTGTATATATGCATAATATGTTGTGTATGTGTAGTGCATGGACTGTGGAGATTACACTCCAGTATTCAGAGAAAGACAAATCAGTTAAGCACTGATGTAGTGCAAGACCCATTCTTAACAAATGTTATATGTCATTTGTTAAGATTGAATATCAAGTTAGGCAGTTAAATTTACCAGACCTGACAAGTAAATGGCAGCGGCAGAATAAGAGACAGATTTATTTCTGCTTGTTGTCTGTGCTGGTAATGTACCCCTGACATTTTCTAACATAACAGAATCTCTTTCAATGTCTTTCTGACAGTGCTTGCCAAGTGTTTTACAGCTTTGAAAACCGGCAAAGTACTTGGCACTTTCTCTTTAATTATTAACACACACAACAGATAAAGCTCCATGCACTCCAAGGAATTATAATCGGATCTCTGATCATAACCCTTTAGTATTTGTTCTCAGTGTCACAAAGCCATTGCACTGAGTCAGGCTTAGAGCAGCTACTTGATATGTTAAACAGCACTGCTATCAAATTTTAGCACAATCTAACCTAGTATAGTGCCAAACTCCAGAGAACACCCAAGGAGACCTCTGCATAACCTAGTTCATAACCTACAAGTACAGGTCTGGACAACAATGATGTGCAGTTTCCAAATGTCTTCATAGCCAGCTTGTTGGATATGGCAGTCTGAGACAATATAGCAATTGTCTCATATTCAGAGACAACCATTTAATCCTCAAAGAACAAGCACAGGATGTGAGCGATGCACATACACAGATTTACTGGAGGCAAAAATTTTGAATTCAAACAAGGTTATCAAGAACTGTCACACTACATCCAACACACACAGTGTTTGCTACACACATGGACCAACATATGCTGAGGCTTTGAAAAGCAAACTTCCAAGACTTCTTTAGTGAATAAACAGCAACACCTATCGACATCAATCCTTAAAGCACTCACCAAAAGCAACACCAAACACTCTACATACTCCGTCCAGTGGAGTCCCTAACAGCAAAGCCCATAAGGCAAGCAAGCACATTACCCAAGACATTTGTCATAGGGGACTGCATTGTATGGCACACAGATAACCAACTCACCCGACTGAACAAGGAGAAGATAACCATTAGTTGCTTATCTGGAGCCAGGATCCACTAAGTTATGCATGCACTCAAGTCACTACACCACAGGTGCCAGTATGATTTTGTCATATTTCATGTGGGTGTTGATGACCCGAGATGTATGTCCGTGGCCTATATGAAGAGAAACTTTATTGATCTCTCTGAATATATGTCTCAGGCAGGTATGTGCTTTTTGTTGAGCAGCATTTTACCCTCACCAAGAATGATGCCACATTTTACCCTCACCAAGAATGATGCCACAGTATGAGCAAAAGATGACTGACTTCAATAATTGGGTTAGTTTCTGATGTATTTCCAGGGGCATTCAATATTTGTCAGCATGGAAAGACATGATTAGCAAATCACTTTGCTTTGCAGAGGGTGGTCTTCACCTGTCCCCTTTGACTTCCAAATATTGGCTAAAATTTTATGCACCCTCTTAGTGCATTTTTTAGGCAATGCCAACATAGAAAATAACACCCAGAGAAGCCTAAAAGTGTGACTGTTCAATGCTAGGAGCCTAAACAAAAAACTTTACACCCTAAAAGCTCTCCTCATTCTGGAGAATATAGACACCTGTTGTATTACCGAGACATGGTTTGTATCTGCAGAAGGTATTCCGGCAGTGCAAGGCTTCAGTGCTTCCCACACATTTAAATCATCAGCTGGACAGACTGGGACCAAAGGTGGAGTCGTCTCAATCTTCATTAACTACAAGTATACCTCTAGGTTGGTTAAACAGGACAATGCCCTGGAGTTTATCCACATGTGCAAATCACTGTAGACAAAGTCTCAGCCCATATCCCAGCAAGCTAGAGGCCACCATTTATGTCCAAAGAATCCTATAGCTTGTACCTAGACCTACTGGAGTCTGTCATTATTACATTAAATAATGTATTCATGGGAGACTTTAACTACCCATCTGTAGCCTGGCAAACCTACATTGCCTGAGACTCACAGGCACTATGAATGTCCTATTTATATGCTGCTGCATCCATAACATGAGGCAGTCTGCCTCTGGGTGACTCGTATGTCTGGCCATTTTACAAAAGATAGCTGCTGCTGCAAAGGTACGTGCGAGCGTCCTAGTCTGTCAGCGTACGTCGTCCATAAACGGACATCAGGTATAAAGCAGACGTCAGCACACACCTACCTCAGAACTTTTCTGCTGCCTGTGTGACTGCCAGTTCCGGTTGTCACTTCCTTGGAGAAGTGACTTTATGCTTGTCTGTAGTCAGATAAGTACACCACAGGGGGTTTTGGTTATCTTTTGCTACTGTGTTTTATGTTAATGTCAGGTAGAAATGGCAAGTGTCACTGTGGAAGGCAGATTCCACATAAATATTCACACAAGCTCTGCCTATTCTGTCTTGGCCAAGACCATGACCACACCACTTGTGAAATCTGTCAGGCCTTTACTCCCAAAACTCTCAAGAGCCATCTTGTTGCATTAAAATTATATCTAGAGATTCAGAGGTTGAAATGCTTAACCATAGACATGAACCCGATGTTGGGAACCTCGGAGGAGCCTCCCGCAAAAAAGGCCACAAAATCTCAGCCTGATCCTACTTCTGCACCCTCTACTCTGACTGTACCTCTCAAGGCTGGTGAAGGCACAGAGTCCAAGTCAGAATCTGTGGACCTTCCACTGACAGGTACCTGAGAGGAAGCCATCAACGCAGCCACTTGCATGTCCCAGAGCAAGTCACAGGCATCCTACTCGGGTGCCGGGGGGAACCTAGGCTTATCATTTCTGAGGGCCCACGTGGGGTTTCCCAAATCATCGTCCACAAAGACATTATCTCTGATGTTGTGGAGTGCCACCCGGCCCTCCTTCCCTGCATCGCATCGCAGACGCATCTTTGTCGGATGCCCTCAAAAAGAAGAAGCAAAAATCAAAACATTTTGCTCCTTTTCAGCTGTTTGTACTGTCTGACCAGGTGCTTGACTGGCAGACCTTTACTCAAGGCCTACTTAATGCCTTCCTTACATTATGTCAGGCCTCTAGCTCTGCCCCTGCCCCTGCCCTTTCAGTTTCTACTCCCAAGAGTAAACTAATAACTGATATCTCCTCTGAAGAAGAGGATACTTCAGGGGATGAATCCCTAACTTACACATCCCAAATTGCCTCCCCTCTGGGGTATGCTTCTCCAGAGGAGGAGCCAAATGGAACGGATTCCCCAGGGGAAGAAGTTAAGTTTTGGGAAACTATAGTGCAAATGAAGGGTTGCAGTCAGGTTACTGAGACTCAAAAGCGGTATTATGACCTCTTACAAATGGAGTCTCCTAGCTGCGGTGGTGGTGCTGCGGTAGCGTTGTCGCCTCACAGTTAGACGTTGCCCGTTCGATTCTCAGTTAGAGCGTCTTCTGTATGGCGACATGCGTGAATGGACTTTCCTTCGTAGAAGGTTGTACTTTAGGCCCGGCAAGTCAGCACATAAAACTCTACTGCCAATCATTAGCGGACCGGAGTTCCGCTGTGGCAACCCCTAACCGGGAAAAGCCTAAAGACACAAACAAACAAACAAATGGAGTCTCCTAATCTGTTTGTAGTTCCCCCTGTGCATCCTGCCTTTTTAGATACCTTCCTGGCTGCCTCTAAAGGCCCAAATTTACAACCCCCTGCTCCAAAGCGAGCAGACAGATTTTACAAAGTCCCTGAAGATGCTAAATTCCTCTTCAAGGTCCCTTCTGCAGATCCTTCCACAATTTCTGTGGCTGCAGATAAAACTTACAAACTTCTCCCCTCCACTTCCCTCCTTCCCTTGGATAAGGAGAGCAGATTAATGGAAAGACTGGGTAAAAAAGTATATACTTGTGCCACTTTAGCAGTGAGAGCCGTAAACTAACAAACTCATATGGTCAAATGCTCTTTGGCCCTTCTTTCTGATCCTGTTAAGCAATTGGGTGACCTCCCTGATTCCCCTGTTAAGACCGAAGACTCTATAGTCTGTTAAATTACTGCAGTCAAGTAACTAAACACACTATTAAGTGTAGTTATGATGCAGTGGAGGCTTCATCCAGGGCTGCAGCCTCAGGTTCTGTCATCAGTAGGTATTCCTGGCTTAGTTTACAACCTCTCCCTGATGACATTTTCAAAACTCATAGATGCTCCCTTGAACAACAAGGCTTTTTGTTTGTGTCAGCGGCTGCTGAACTCTTTAAGGCCCTTCAGGTGAAGGGCAAAGAGCTCCATGACCTCAGACACATACTTGTCTCCCTGGTTCTCCACTTCCAGAGGAACTATCCAGCTAAAACTACATTTGTGAGAAAGCTTTCCAGACAAATGCCACCCAAAGGGAAAAAAGTTTCTAGGAAGTAGACCCCTTCTAGGTCTTCTCCTGCTACCCCAGTTCAAAAACAGCCTTTCCAGGCAATGCCTGGTAGTCTGTGACTACTAGGCCTTAAGTGAAGACCCCCCCTCCATGCATCTCTCCCTATCCTTACCTGTTTGGAAGCAGGTTAACAGGACTCTTGGGTCCTCTCTATAATAAAACTGGGATATTTCATGGTGTGGGAGACCAGACCCACCTTCAGAGGCATTCCTGAAACCCCTCGAGACCAAATGGCTTCCTTTCCCCAGTTCTGCAGGCCCTCCTCTCTCAAGGCACAATTCAAGAGGTAATTCCACAATCAAGAGGGAAGGGATTCTACTCCAGGATGTTCCTGGTCTACAGAAAGGAATGTCCCTGGAGACCAATCTTAGATTTGTCCCATCTAAACACATTCCTACAGGTCCCCTCCTTTCGGATGCTAACCTTTCTACTCTCCTTACCCTGATCCTACCTCAGGCCTTCATGGTGTCCTTAGATATAAAGGATGCTTACTTGCACATTCCAGTCCATCCTCTTTTCAGGAAATTCCTTTGTAAGTGGGTTCTGTGCATTTCCAATTCTGTGGTTTGCTATTTGGTCTCTGTATGGCCCCAAGAGTGTTCACAAAGTGCCTAGCCCCAGTCATTGCCTTTGCTAGAGTGCAGGAGATCCAACTCTTTCCCTATATGGACGATATCCTCATCCAGGCTGCATCCCCACAGTTGGTCCAACAACATCTAGACTTCACCGTCTCACTTTTGAGGCACCTAGGTTCACTATAAACCTAAACAAATCCTCCTTGACACCCTTTCAAGATCATGTGTTCTCAGGATGCAGGATCTTAACAGGACAGATGATGGCTTGTCTCCCTCCAGACAAGATTCTGTCCCTCACATCCTATTTCCAGGAGATCCTCCCTCTCCAAGCCCTGTCGGCCAGGGAGTTTCTGAGGCTCCAAGGATTCATGGTATCCACTACCTCCATGGGACCCAAGGTTATACATGAGAAAATTCCAGTGGTACTTAAAGACAATCTGGAAACAACACCTGCTCCATCTGGAGGTTTATGATACCCTTGCTTCCCTGCCTTTTCAAGGAACTAAATTGGTGGATTGCCCAGATCTCTGCCAATCCAGGCCTTCCCCTACAACCCCTACCCCCAGCCAGGATCTGTTCACAGATGCTTCAGACTAAGGTTGGGGAACAGCCTTAGGAGAATGGAGAGTGAGAGACACTTGGACCCTGGACCAACAGAGGGAGCACATCAATATCAAGGAGATGAGAGCCTTGATATTGTCCTCCAAATCTTCAAGGATCAAATTATTCCAGGGTTGCTGAGATGGTACACAGACAATACCACTGTGCTGTGGTACATCAACAAACAGGGGAGGACAAAGTCCGCTTCTTGTCCAAATTGGCCCTACAGGAGTGGGAAATCAAACAACAGAGACAAGTAAACCTTCTAGCCGTCTACATACCTTCTGCAGAAAATGTGATGGCAGATACTGTAAGCAGGACCATGATTCAATCCCACGAATGGATGCTAAACAGAGATGTGTTCCTGAACCTGGTCCATTGATGGGGTATACCTCAGGTAGATCTTTTTGCCTCCCCCATGAACAGACAACTCCCAGCCTTCTTCACCAGGATACCATCTCCTGAAGCATGGAGGGTGGATGCTCTTTCTTTCCCATGGAAGGAGATGTTCGCTTATGTATTCCCCCCCTTCCCTCTCTTACAAAAAGTTCTGCTGAAGATTCAGAGAGAACAACCTCAAATCTTGTTGGTGACCCCCTTTTGGCCAAGGCAGCATTGGTTCCCCCTATTACATCATCCAGCCAAGGACAATCACCACAAGTTACCCCACCTGACGGACCTGCTCACACAGGAGAAGGGAACTCTTATACACCCCCAAATATCCACCCCGAACCTCACATTGTGGGTGATAGGGCATTGATTCCCTTCAGACATCTTTACACCGAGGATGTGCTTCAGGTTCTGCAGGAGGCCAGAAAACCCACTACCAGAAAATCCTATTTATCCAAGTGGAAAAGATTTTCTTTTTGGTGTCTGTAACAAAATATCCAACCACTGACGATAGCACCTCGAGTGGTTTTGTCTTACCTGTGTGAACTGATGAATTCTGGCTTGTCTTACCTCTCACCCCCCCACCCAGCTTCCAGACTGTAAGTTAAGCTATTTTTGAAGGGGGTACTACACCTTAGACCTCCAAGGAAGCGCCCCCATTGGGATCTAAATTTTGTATTGAAAGAATTAATCTTACCGCCCTTTGAGCCAGCCAGGGACTGTTCTCCCCAACACTGCACATGGAAAACTTTCCTCTTGGTGGCCATTACTTCAGCCAGACTGAGTCTCGGAACTGCAAGCCCTCACGGCCTCTTCCCCTTTACAGTTTTTTTGTTTACCCACTAACCTATCCTTCATGCCCAAAGTTGTTAATGAACTTTCCCTGAATCAGGCTATCAATCTTCCTACCTTCTTCCCTTCATCTCAAACCTCTGCTGAAAGGATCCTTCACTCCTTGGATGTACATAGACAACTCGGATACTGTTTGGCCAAGACCAAAGCCATCAGTGAATCTGATAGGCTCTTTTTCTCTTATCTAAGAGTCCTGGGACAGCCTGTTTCCAAGCAAACTATTTCCTCCTGGATCTCAACAACTATTTCCTTTTGCTACACACCCCATGGAAAAATGCTTTCCTTCCCAGTGAAGGCACACTCCACTAGGACTGTGTCCTTCTCTGGTGCATTCTTTAAGGGTTTGGATACAGCTGCCATTTTAGAAGCAGCTACATGGTCATATGTCCACACTTTCACCAAACACTATAAGTTGGACATCATTCTAGGCCCAGGGCCATTCTTCATGGCTTTGTAGAAAATGTCTCTGTTCCCCCACCCAGTTCTTAATAGCATGAGCTTTTGCACTCTTCCTCATGTTAGGGATACAGCAGTATATGAACAGTAGGACATAGTATAGTTGTGTAAAATCTTACCATAACTTTAGATGTCCTTTTCTATATGCTGCTGTATAGTTTCCCACCCTGCCTTCCCCCTGACACTTGCCTGACTCCTGAGTACCCACTCTATAGTCGCTGGTTTCCGGCGGCATTCAGTTCTGAGGTAGGTGCGTGCTGATGTCCGCTTTATACCCGATGTCTGTTGATGGCTGATGAACGCTGAGAGACAAAGCTTGTAGCATGTACCTTCGTAGTAGAAGGTATCTTTTGTAAAGTGGCTGGATGTACAATCAACCAGAGGCAGACTCCCTCATGTTATAGATACAGAAGCATATAGAAGAGAAGGACATCTAAAGTTATGGTAAGATTTTACACAACTATAATTTCCTGGACTTTAACGCAAAATACCCATGACCAGATAGTGTGCTCACCCACCAGAGGTTCAAGCACAATGGAGTTGTTACTCAGTAATATGGTAGAGTGCTGCACACCCCCCATGCACATCCTCATGAGGTTGGACCATAAAGCTTGGTAACCCCAGCAAACCCTGTAACAGTTAGAAACTGTTCCAAATCAAAACTACATCCTGTTAAGTGATTCTTCTTCTTTCTGCTTTTCCCGGTCAGGGGTCGCCACAGCAGATCATCTGTCCGCTCATGATTGGCAGTGGAGTTTTACAGTGTCGAGTTGCCAGTCCAGTGCCCAACCTCCCACAGAAGGCACACACATGCACACACTCATACCTAGGGCCAATTTAGTGTCCAGTCCACCTACTGCATGTCTTTTGGATGTGGGAGGAAACCGGAGCACCCGGAGGAAACCCACGCAATCACAGGGAGGACATGCAGACTCCGCACAGAAGGCACCTCAGCCGAGAATCGAACCAGAGAACCTCTTGCTGTGAGGTAGCAACGCTAACCGCTGCACCACCATGGCCACCCTATTCTGTCAAAATTCAATGCTCCTCCTAATCCTGAGTTCACAGTAACCTATGCAGAATTGTTCACAGGGACCCTGTACAACCATGTAAATGGTGGTATAGAGGCTGCTGTACCTACTAGAAGCAAGTCCAAAACAAACTCTAAAAACAGATCACACTGGTGGAATCCTAACTTTAATAGGTATATAAGAAAAAGGGAAAAAAAAGTAATGGCTAAAATCGGGAAGAGCAGCTACCATAATGATATGAGCCCTTTAAGTAAACTAAACTAAATTAAAAAGGAAACTTAGAGGACTGATTAAGTCCAGCAAAGCCAATTACAAGGTCAAGGTAGCCTCTTAGTCTAAAGACAACCACAAGGCCTTCTACAGCTATGTCTGTAACCTCAAAGGCAGCACAAAGCAGTGCTCTGAATTGGTGGTCATTTGTGACACCTTCACTGAGCAGAGTGACATAGCAAATTTGCTAGCTGACAGATTCAACACAGACTTCACCCCCATGTTGCTCTGCCTCCATCTGTAAAATACTAGCATATCTCACTCACTATTAGCAGGGAGCAGGTCCTAGTGGTGCTCACTAAAGTCAAAATTACAGCCTCAGTGGGCCCAGTGGTATCCCAAAATGCCTCGATAGCTTGCAACTTGACCTATCAGAACCACTTGAGTCACTTTTCAACTGTAGCCTCAAAACAGGTTTTGGACCATTTGAATGGACTGCAGCAAGTTGTCGCACATCACAAGGGTGGACCATCAACCAACCCTGGAGACTACAGACCCATTAGTCTGACTAGTCTAATATGCAAAGCCATGGAATGAATTATCATGGAAATTATCAACAAGGACATAGCGTAGTACTTACCTATGAACCTATCGGCCCTGGGGCCTATGTAAGCCTAGCCAAAAGCGGTTCCCTGGCTTTTGGCACTCAAGAAAATTATTTTCCTGTGCACCTGTCAAGCAGAGCCACAGAAGTGATCCCTGGGTTGAATTTCTTGTTTCCCATCCAGTTGTCAAGATTTCTCTTAACGAGGGCTAATGAGCTTTGCTTGACATGAATGGGTAGTCTGTTCCAGAGCATGGGAAGTCTCTGGAACAGGAATCTATCCCTCCAGCATGTTCTGTTTATTGTGGTGACAAGGTGTAGGTCCCCTGGAGCATGTAGCCTGGAGAGATTGGGATTTCTTCAAGTGTAACATGCCCATCAGATCTGGGTTAGACATGGCTTTGTATTTAAGACAGAGGTTGCCTCTGAGTAGGTGATAAGTGACGGAGTTTTTTGAGACTGCATATGTCATCTGTCTGTGGCTGGTAATCCTCTTAGTGAGGTATTTCTGTGGCCTTTCTAGTTGTTGTAGACGTCTTGCGAGGTACATGCCAAACAGGGTGTTATACTCTGTAATGGGTCTGATGAGGGATGGGTAGAGAGGAAAGATGACCTCTCTTTTTCTGGAGGAGAACCCCTTTGTGATGAGGTGTGCCAAGTAGGATTTCCTGATTATTGTGGTGATTTTATTATCAAAGGAGAGACTACTGTCCACCTGTGTCCCAAGGTCTCTTATCACACTTTCAGTGTTTAGTAGGCTACCCCCTATGTGGTAGTTCATGGGTATAGTGTTTTTCCCAAAGGGGATGACAGTGCACTTCTTGGCATTAAGCTTTAGGCCATGACTTTGACAACAAGCATCAGTCTCAGTGAGGCCTCTTTATAGAATGTCCACATCCTTAGGCAAATCTGTTATGGCTCCTAGTTTGCAGTTGAATGCAAACTTCATTAGCCAGAGACCAGCTGTATTAGTCTGGACTTCTGAGAAGTAGATACCAAACATGAGGGGACCCAGGACCGAACCCTGTGGTACTCCGCTTGTCACTGGTCAGATGTCGGATTTGGAGTCTGCTACTTTCACTGTGTGTGTTCTGTCTGTGAGCCAGTTGGCCACCCATCTTATGACTTAGGGATTTATCCCCAGTCCAGTGAGTTTATCTATAATACCAGAGTGGGGGGTGGTGTTGAAAGCCTTGGCGAGGTCATGATAGGCTGTGTGCACCAACTTACCCTCATCTATGGCTCTGGTGACTGCTTCAGAGAAGTCGCTCAGGTTTAGGAGGCCTGATCTACCTTTTACAAACCCAAAATGAGTGGGGTCCAGAGTTTGGAGGTTACGTATGTCTTTGTTTATAAGCTCCAGGATGATGCATTCCATGGCCTTCCAGACCAGGCTCGTCAGGCTAATGGGGCAGTAGTTCCTGAGATAAGTAGTAGCACCCCCGTTTGTGGAGTGGGATAACTGTTGCTGTGCGTCATTCCACAGGCACAAAGCCTGAGGTGAGGCTATGGTTGAACATGGTACTTGGGTGGGGTACCAGTTTGTTCTGTAGTTCGTGCAGAATGCAGCCTGGGATGTCTGGTCCCATGGATGCTGTGTTCTTGGCTTTGGAGAGTGCGGTTTTTATTTGTACAGACGTGATTACAGGGGCTTTGCAGTCTTCCGGTATGGAGATCGGCCCTTTGGGGAGTAAGGGGGGGGGGGTAAAGTTTACACAGAACCTGTCTGCCAGGATGTTGACAGCATCAGTTGGTTAAGTAAATCTAGTGCCATTGGGCTGTAGCTCAGAGCAGATCTGAGTGTTGCCATTGAGATTCTTGACATAGCTGTAGAATGATTTGTGGTTGTCTTTAGAATCCTTGGTGATTTTATTTTCGTAGCTAGCTTTGGAGAATTTTATGAGGGATCACAGCTTCTTACTGAGGCTGCCCAGGGAGTTCCTGCAATCATAGGATTTTACTCTTTTTTGCAACAGTTGCTTCCCTCTGTTGTATAGTTTGATTATGGCAGGGGCCACCTGATTGGCTTACTTTTTTTGGAGGATAGCATCTTGGCTCTGTTGGGGATGGCATGGTCCATGCACATGTGCTTATACGGTGCATTTGTATATGATTCAGCAGTAGTGCGTATATTTTCCATCTGTATGAGTGTCGTGAAGTTAGCCACTTCTGTCTTAAGCATAAAGTTGGCTTTGGAGAAGTTTTTTTTACGGTGGTTTCCTTAATGGGGGGGGGGATATGGATGTCTAGTGTGATTAGCTTGTGGTTGGATCTGACCAGTGAGGAGTTGACCTCTGGCGTGGAGCATCTGTTACCTATATTGGTAATGACCAGGTCCAGGATGTTGCTGCCTCTGGTGGGGGTATGGACAAGCTGATCCAGGGCCTTGGAATTGATGAATTCCAGAAAACGAGCAAATTAGTTAGTACATGAGTATTTTTTCCCAGTTGATGGTGGGGTAGTTGAAATCTCCCAATATTAGGGTATTGGGCTGTACCTTAATATTATCCAGTATAGCGAGAAACATGGAGTGGGTGTCCTGGAGCATGGCAGAGGATCTGTAACAAGCTACAACTTGAATTGCAGTCTTGCCCAGTGTTAATTGTAATTGGCTAATTCTGGATGCATTATGTTGAAGAATATGGACATGCCTCCTCCTTTAGTGTTTCGGTCCAGGTTAGGTGGCCGAAAGGTGTGGTAAGAATTGTAGCCTAGTAATGCAGGGCTGCTCTTTGGAGCCTTAAACCAGGTCTCTGTCACTGCACAGATGTCGATGTTCTCCATCTTAAGGAGTGACTTGAGTGAGTGCATTTTTAGGTTTAGACTTCTAGCATTGAGTAACATTACCCTTAGATTTTGCTTGTTTGTATCTTCTATGGTGGTGCATTTAACGTTTGAGCCTTGCCTAAAAAAGGCTCTATAGGGGGTGGCAACAGCATTAGCCAGTATCTGGAATCCCAGAGGCGACAGGTGCAGGCCATCTCTGTTGATCACGTCATCCCAGGCAGACAGATACTGGATCACCTTAGAATGACACCAGAAGTTTAGCCAGTTGTTGAAGTCAATCATTTTCTCCTTGTACTGTGGTATCATTCTGGGCGATGGCAGGATGCTACTCAGGGATAGTGTCATATGCCTGGGCCACATGGTCAGAGAGCTCCTCCATGTCTTTTTTCATGTAGTCCAGGGAGGTACGTCTCGGGTCATTCACTTCAACATCATATTTGTACTTGTTGTGGAGTGACTTGAGTGCATCCGTTATATGACAGATCCTGGCACCCGACAGGCAGCTGACAGTAACTTTCTCTTTGTTCGGCCTGGTGAGAGGGACGTCAGTGTGCCTGATTATGGAGTTGCCTATGACTAGTGTGTTGGGTACGTTGTTTTGCCTTATGGGCTGAGGTTGAGTGGAACACTGATTTTGTGGGCTATGTGTTATTCAATTAGTGTTGGGGTGGTGGTTGCTTGCTTTTCAGCTTTGGAGGTCTTTGTTGTTTGGGCAGATTTTTATTGAGAAACTCCACGAATCTAGGTGTGTGTTTTGTGTTACTATGTGTGGGTTTGGATGGTGCAGGTTTTGATGGACTATGTGTTGAATGCGGTGCAGTGTTTACCTTATCCTCTTGACTGTCTAGTCCAGTCTTTGCTGGAGAGAGCTTGGCTTCCAGTTTGGCTATATAAGTGCATCCCTCACAAGTTGTAGTGTTGGTTGTTAGGAGGAGAGGGTTGTCAGTGTACATGAGGCAATTGCTACATTGCCCCAAGATGCCCAGATTCATCAGGTGGACAGGAGAAAACACCAGAAGCTGACCCTTAGACGTGCCTGATTAGTTCTTATTAATTTAAGTACTAAAAACTGTTTTCCTCTTGATAAATTAGGAAAGTTGGGTGCTGCAGTAATTTTAGGTTATTTAGTGCTTGCAATGAATTTTGGAAAAGTGCTGAGCACAAAGAAACAGTTTTGAGTGCTAAAACTAGAAAACTGTCTAGTTCTAAGGGAAAATCTGAAGAGCAGACTTTCTGGCACCGGGAATAGTTTAACCGTAGTTAAGCAGCACTGCGCAGAGCGCAAAACCACGCAAACACAGGTTTTTAAATAGAATGATGAAAGGGATAGAAATGGCCCAAAATGGCCAATAAAACTACAGATGCTGAGATGAAACCACTCCTCCAGGGACAGATAGGCTGCTCAAAGCTCACCACTTTCACTGATGAACAGAGAAGCTTCCCTCTATCTTAAGGACAATGGGATATTAAAGCAGATTGCTCAACCTACTGTCTCTTTTAGTCTTTGTTCATTGATACAGCTGTGAGAAATCACCCATGCATCTTTAAAAATTAATCCACTCAACTGTTTTCCCTGTTAGGCTTCCTATCTTTCCATACTGTTTTACCTTCACTTTGAAAACCAAGTTGAAAAACCTCAAGCTGGCTCTGAAATGATGATGTCACATCTGCCAGAGTTCTTGCTCTAGCTACGGGACATTTCCTCCCCCAAAGTGATGTAATCCCCACCTGATTTGCATGCTGTATGGAAGAGCCAGTGAACCTCTCACATTGTGATGTCAGAGCTGCCTTGCCCATCCCACTCTTAACCTAGCAAAAATGTCAAACTATGATCTCACTTTTCTGAAGAGCCCTACCGATATGTGACAAAGTACAGGCAAGTGCACAGTAACAGCTGCAAAAACTAGGAGCATAAATTTGCAATGACCATGCGTAGACATTAATTGCATGTTTTTACATAAGAAGCAGATGTCTGTCACAATTAATCAACAACACTACATCAGATTACAAGAAGTATGCAATACTGTAATTTTCTTAAATTACTACTTAAAAAAGCATGTGGGTGCTGTCATGCAAGTCTGTGAAATATTTTGTGTTCATAGTGCATCATTTGTTAGCTATTTAACCAAACAGGAAGGAAAAATAAGTGGGAGTTTGATGTTTTGCAAAACAGTGATTATTCCCAGTGCTATGGAGCTTGGTTCTAAATTTGACAGGAGGAGTGCAACAAAAAAAAAATCTCCCACTGTAAGGAAGGAAAGGCTGACAAGAAAAGAGTACATTAGTCTAGTCATCTGCTGTGAGCTGTCAATCAAATGCAGATAATGGGTCAAATTACCCTTAGCTCTTTGACAGCTAAGGAAGGTAGGTGTGAAAGGGAGGGGAGATACCTTGAAGAACTAGATTTCAGCCTTCACAAAAGAAATAAAGTTAGCATTTCTAAGAAGAAAGAGTAATATAATGCACTTTTCAGTTCTGCTGTTCTTCATCCCACATTGCTGCAGTCCTAACACTTGGGTAGTCCGCTGTCCCAGTCGGCCCGAATACCAAAGTATAAGGCTGACGTCGGTCAAGGCGCATTAATCTGACGTCAGGACGTCAGGGTACAAATGCGCATGACCGACGTCATATCCTCAGTCTTTTTTGCCGCATGGTCCGATGCAGAAGCAGTATTGCGAGTGCAGGTTGGCGTTCTGAAATTTTCTGAAGTCGGAGTTTCAGACCGAATCAAAGTTGGCTAAGTACCCCGTTGGGGAATATTTTGGTTTTTTCTTGCCTCAGTATTTAACCGGATGTCAGAAAAAGTGAATAACTGTATTTCTTGTGGGAAACAGATACCTCTTAGGGCCTGAGCACGACGTTGTTGGATGTCGCTCTTGTGCTAGATTTAACAAGCGCACTATAAAGAGAAGATTAGACTGTGCCAGGTTAGTTTTTGGGAAGCGTTGTAATTATAACATGCCGTCGGATGCTCCGACGCCCGCTTCGTCTAAAAAGCGCAAGGACAAAGCAGCAAAGCCTAGGTTGGAAGAACCGTCTGTCCCGGACGTCGGTTCTTTAGAAGGCTCGGTGGAGCCGGAGGTTCTGCCAGAAGTTTCTTTGGAGTCTCAGGGAGAGACTTTACTGTTACAGGATGTGTCCTCTCAGGAAGTAGGCCAGGCTGAAGGGGCTTCTCAGGCAGCTGTTCTCCCCTCCCTTCCTAAGGTGGCTAGGCCCTCCCCTTCTGTTTCCAAGGCTTCTTCGAGAGGCAGGCCAGGTTTAACTTCAGTGGGTGTCTCTCCTAGTTCTTCAGGGTCTTTGCCTAAGAAACATATGCTTAAAATGGCAGAAGATTTGATTACTATGATTAGAGGTTCTATGCCCCCTCCTGATAAGAGGCCTAGGGTGGAACCTGAGCTTGAGAGTTTTGAGCAGTGTTCGGAGGCTTCTGAGTCTTCGGCTGAAGACTTACAGGAGTATCCTCCTTATTCTGATTCTGATGTAGATGATTCTACTCCTTGACTTCTCCTCCTGAGGATTTTTCTTTTTCAGAGACTCTTCATTCCATGAGGGAGCATTTTAAATGGGAAGTTCAAGATTTCTCTGATTCCAGGAAGAGGCTTAGGGAATTTTTGTTTCTACCCCAGCATAGGCCTTTAGCTATACCTCCTGTTCTGGATGTGGTGGAAGATGTTTTTGCAGAGGCTTCCCTGAACCCTGACTCTTTGCCTCCTGCCCCAGTTAAACCGGATAGGTATTATAGGGTGCCTGAAGCTCATAAGTATCTTTTTAAGAGTCCTAGGGCAGACCCAGAAACTGTTTCTCAGGGGCCTAAAGGTGTTAAGGCTTCTGTTGTTAAAAATCCTGTTCCTCCTGATAAAGAGGCAAGGGCTTTGGATAGATGGGGAAAGAAGGTGTATACTTCTTCCACTTTAGCCATGAGGGCTTTGAATTGTCAGTTCCACATGTTAAAATACCAAAATTATCTTCTTTCACAATTGAAGTCTAAGGTGGATGCTCTGGCGGAAGGTATTGAGTGTAAAGAGTTGCAGGATTTAGTACATGTTTCTGAACAGGTGGGTAAGCATTCCTTGCAATGTGGTTTTGATGCTGTACAGGCCTCTTTGAGGGTGGCTGCCACTGGTTCTGTTCTTCGCAGGCACGCCTGGCTGAGGGATCAGAATTTAGCTGAGCATGTTAAGACAAGGATTTTGGATGCTCCGTTACAGTCTGATGTGTTGTTTGGTTCGCCTGTGGAAGCAGTTTTAAAGAAAATGGAGGACAAGGCTAAGTCTATGCAAACTGTTAAAGATTTTTTGCAGGTTCAGCCTCCGAAGTTTAGTAGAAATTGGCCTACTAAGGGGTGGACATATCCTTCTTATGATTCCCAGTCTAGGGGTAGGTCTAGACGTGGTAGGGGCAGAGCTCAAGGTCCTTTTAGGCCTAGAACAGGGAGTTCACCTGCTCAGTCTTCTGGTGAGGGCAGGGGTCAGTCCTTTCGTAAGCAGACCCAATGACCTGCCTTTTCAGCTGCCAGAGCCTTCTCGTCTGGCAGCACCTTTGGGGGGAAGGCTGGCACTTTTCAAAGAAAATTGGAGTTTAATTACCCAAGACAGATGGGTATTGGATATCATTCACCACGGTTACAGGTTTTATTTCCATACCTTGCCTCCTTTCAAAGGCATGCCAGACATTCCTCCTCTACAAAGAAAAGAGGCCCACAAGCAAATTTCTCTGTTACTCCAAATAGGGGCCATTCAGCCGGTTCCTGTGCCAGAAAGGGGCCTAGGATTTTATTCTCGCCTGTTCCTAGTACCAAAAAAGGGGAACACGTGGAGACCAATTTTGGATTTATCTATCCTCAACAATTATCTGGACATTCCCAAGTTCAAAATGTTGACGTTACAACAGCTTTTACCTCTGCTGGGCAAAGATCACTGGATGGTAACTTTAGATCTCAAGGAGGCTTACCTTCATGTGCCTGTCAGACTAAGTTGCAGGAAGTATCTGCGTTTTCGAGCTGGGAATTCCCATTATCAGTTCTCTGCATTGCCCTTTGGCTTATCTACTGCCCAGAGTATTCACAAAAGTTCTGGCTCCAGTGATAGCTTACTTCAGGCTAAAAGGAATACAAATCTATCCTTACTTGGACGACTGCCTGATTCTGGCTCAAGAAAAGGAAGACCTTTTTCAGCATTTGGAATATGTGATAGCAGTGCTAAGATGCCTGGGGTATTCTGTGAACGAAATAAAGTCCAGTCTAGTACCCTCTCAAGGCATGTGCTTTCTGGGTGTGAGACTGAATACAGCAACCCAGATGGCCTTTTTAACCCCGGACAAACAAAAGAATCTTTCCCTTTACTTCCATCAACTATCTCTTCAGTCCGGGCTGACTGCAAGGACAGTCCTTCAAGCCTTAGGGTTCATGGCATCTTGTATTCTGGTGCTTCCCAATGCCAAACTGCATATGAGGAAGCTGCAATGGTATCTCAAAAATGTGTGGACACAGCACTGCCAGGATTTGGACACTGTCATTCAAATAATACCTTGCATTCAAAAGGAATTTTTGTGGTGGGCTCAGGAATGTCACCTAAACAAGGGACTCTCTGTGACCCGGCCAGAGGCGAGTCAGATTCTAACGACAGATGCCTCAGACATAGCTTGGGGAGCTCATCTGAATGGAAAGTGGATACAAGACAAGTGGCCTGCCAGACTACAGCATCTACATATCAACATGAAGGAGATGTTAGCAGTCCAGTTTGCATTAATGGCTTTCAAGGAGTTACTTCTTCCAGGGCAGGTGTTGATTCTAACAGACAACACAACTGTCATGTGGTACATCAACAAACAAGGGGGAACGCATTCTTATCCTCTATGCAGGCAAGCAATGATTTTGTAGGAGACTGCGCTCAGCTTGCAACTAACTCTTCAGGCAAGGTTTCTGCCGGGAGCACAGAACTCCTTAGCAGATGTGTTAAGCAGGCAAATCATGGATCCCCACGAGTGGAAACTGGATCTTCATGTATTTCAGAAATTGACAGTGTCATGGGGAACTCCAGACATAGATCTGTTCGCTTCTCCACTAAACCACCAGCTGCCAAAGTTTTGCACGAAAAGGTTTCATCACACAGCTTGGAAAGTGGATGCTCTTTCTTTTAGTTGGAAAAATCTTCATGTGTATGCCTTCCCACCTCTGCCTCTCCTCCCAAAGGTACTCCTAAAGGTCAGACAAGACAAGCCAAGGATGATTTTAATAGCTCCAGATTGGCCTCGGCAACACTGGTACCCATTACTGAGGAGTCTGGTAAGGAAGCCTCCATGGCCTTTACCTTTGATTCCACACCTATTGTCTCAGAGGGACAGTCATCTACTCAATGTCAAGCTTCACTCTCTTCATCTAACAGCCTGGCATATTCTGTTTTGAACCACAGCAGGTCTCAACTTCCTCAACAAGTTTTGAATGTGATTATGGAAGCCAGAAGACCTAGTACAAGGAAAGTGTACGCAGAAAAATGGAAGAGATTTTTATTTTGGAGTGCAGCAAAGGATTTGGAGGTTTGAGCCTAATTTGAGTGTGGCTCTTCAATATCTTACTGAGTTATTGGACAAAGGTTTGTCTTTCTCTTCCATTAAGATTCATGCTGCAGCAATTTCAGCTCACTATGATTGTGACCCACCATTGTTTTCTCATCCTTTGTTCAAGCAATTTCTTAGAGGGGCAAAGAATATAAGACCCCCGTAGAGCTCCTACTCCTGCTTGGGATCTCAATTTTGTGTTGGAGAAACTTACTCTACAGCCTTTTGAGCCTGCGGCTACTGCTGAATTGAAATACTTGTCATGGAAGACTGCTTTTTTGTTGGCCATTACTTCTGCAAGAAGGGTGTCTGAATTGCAGGCCCTTATGGCGGTTGAGCCTTTTTTGATTTTCCATAAGGATAGGGTATCATTACGTACTAATCCTTCCTTTATGCCTAAGGTGGTTTCTAGTGTGGCTTTAAACCAAACTATTCATTTGCCTACTTTTTATGCAGATCCCCAAAATAAGGGGGAAAAGATTTTGCACACTTTAGATGTACACAGGCAGTTGTGTTATTATTTAAGCAGGACTAAGGATTTTAGGCAGTCTCAGCAGTTGTTTGTTTCTTTTGCTTTGAGTTCTCAGGGCAAGCCTGTGTCAAAACAAACTATTTCTAAGTGGATTGGGTTTTGCATTGCATTTTGTTATTCCCATCATGGCAAGGAGATTCCAGCTGGGATTAGGCCTCATTCCACTAGGGCTACTGCCACTTCAACAGCATTTCTAAGGGGTGGCAACTAAGGATATTTTGGAGGCAGCTACTTGGAGTTCAGTGCATACTTTCTCTAAGCATTACCACCTTCCTCTCTACTCTAAATCTAGGGCTGGTTTTGCCACGGCTATTTTGCAGGGCATGTTGACAGCCCTGCTTCTTTATGATTTGCCAGCCTCCCTTACCTCTGCTTTGGGATTCTACCCAAGTGTTAGGACTGCAGCAATGTGGGATGAAGAACATAGTACAGTTTTGTACCTACCATAAATGTAGATGTTCAAGATCCACATTGCTGCAGTCCAATTTACCTCCCTCCTTCCCTCTGTGTTTAGGGGTGGTTGTGTGGGTGGGGTTGTACTTTGTAAATTTGTATATATTGTACATATATTTGGTACAGGAGTGTTTGGTGTTTTTTGGTTTTGGCCTTATCTTTTTAGGGTCTTCTGACATCTGGGGCAAGAAAAGACTGAGGATATGACGTCGGTCATGCGCATTTGTACCCTGACGTCCTGACGTCAGATTAATGCGCCTTGACCGACGTCAGCCTTATACTTTGGTATTCGGGCCGACTGGGACAGCGGACTACCCAAGTGTTAGGACTGCAGCAATGTGGATCTTCGAACATCTACATTTATGGTAGGTACAAAACTGTACTTTTTGTAGCATTTGCACTGCTTGTGTTTGAAGTAGTCATTGAAAAAGGATACAATTTTAACCAAAAGTAGGTGACTATTTAATGCCTGTAAAATCAGTGGACTGGCAGGAGCTTTAGGGAAAACGTGGCAGATTGATGCAATTTTTTTTAGAGACAAACAATGCATTCTGCGATACTTGGAGGCAGACTAAACAGTCAGAATTATTTCAAGATGCCAGACCCCATGTGGTCACAGTCAGAAATTGTGTATAAAAATTTCTAAAAAGCTCTAAATAGTCCCAGAGTGGTGTTAAAATGTAGGAAACACCAAACCATGATGAAATAAACATGTTTTTTGAGTCTGTGGGTGTGGTTCTTCTTTAGTAAGGTCTGGGCAACACAGAAACTACAAAACAGCCCAGAATTCAGCAAAATCTGAAAACCGGACTCTACTTGTTATAGAAATGTGGGAAACGAGTAGAGAGAGAGTTTTTTTTTGTTTTGTTTTGTTGTATTTCGAAAATTAGAACAGATACAGTAATACAAACACTTTTGAGGCAGTAAAATGGCTAGCCGTCAGCAATTAAACAGTTGAAAAACACTTAAAAATAATCAATTAAATTGCAAACAGTATCAGAATTAAAAAACAGTTCCAAATAAGTCGCAAAGTTAATAAAAAAAAAAAGCTCGGAATAATGCAGTTAGTGAAAATAAGCAGTAAAAAGGAAAAACAAAGTACTTAATCCACTCAGTCTTTCTTTTCACCTTATGCTGCTGCACAACACCCAGGCAGGCTCTTGCTGAGGTATTACACGTGCAAAAACCCCGCAAACACTAATTTGTAAAGAAAGATGACCGGGATAGAAATAGCCCAAAATGGCCAATAAAGCTACAGATTTTGAGCTGAAACCACTCTTTCAGCGACAGATAGCTGCTCACCACTCACTCATGAACAGAGAATTTTCCCTCTATTTTAGTAAGGTCTGGGCAACACAGAAACTGCAAAACAGCCCAGAATTCAGCAAAATCTGAAAACCGAACTCTACTGGTTATAGAAAGGTGGGAAATGAGTAGAGAGAGAGGAATTTTTTTTGTTTTGTTTTTCAGAAATTAGAACAGATACAGTAATACAAACACTTTTGAGGCAGTAGAATGGCTAGCACACTTTAGTGTGTAGCCCTCAGCAATTAAACAGTTGAAAAACACTTTAAAAAAATCAATTGCAAACCGTATAAATTAAAAAAAACAGTTCAAAATAAGTAGCAAAGTTAATAAAACAACACTCAGAATAGTGCAGTTAGCGAAAATAGTCAGTAAAAAGGAAAATAAGATACTTAATCCACCCAAAATCTCTCTTTTCTCCTTCTGCTGATGTAGAACTCTGCACGACACCCAGGCAGGCTCTTGCTGAGGTAATACAAGCACAAAAACCATGCAAACACGGGTTTTTAAACAGAAAGATGAAAGGGATAGAAATGGCCCAAAATGGCCAATAAAACTACAGATGCTGAGCTGAACCACTCCTCCAGCGACAGATAGGCTGCTCAAAGCTCACCACTCTCACTGATGAACAGAGAAGCTTCCCTCTATGTTAGTAAGGTCTGGGCAACACAGAAACTACAAAACAGCCCAGAATTTAGCAAAATCTGAAAACTGGACTCTACTTGTTATAGAAAGGTGACGACGAGTATAGAGAGAGGATTTTTTTTTGAAAATTAGAACAGATACAGTAATACAAACAATTTTGAGGCAGTAAAATGGCTAGCCCTCAGCAATTAAACAGTTGAAAAACACGTAAAATGATCAATTAAAGTGCAAACAGTATCAGAATTAAAAACAGTTCCAAAATAAGTCACAAAGTTAATAAAAAATGCTTGGAATAGTGCAGTTAGTGAAAATAAGCAGTAAAAAGGAAAAACAAGGTACTTAATCCACTCAACGTCTCTCTTTTCTCCTTCTACTGCTGTAGATCTCTGCAGGACACCCAGGCAGGCTCTTGCTGAGGTAATACACGTGCAAAAACCGTGCAAACACTGGTTTGTAAAGAAAGGTGAAAGGGATAGAAATAGCCCAAAATGGCCAATAAAACTACAGATGCTGAGCTGAAACCACTCCTCCAGCGACAGATAGGCTGCTCACCACTCACTCATGAACAGAACATTTTCCCTCTGTTTTAGTTAGGTCTGGGCAACACAGAAACTGCAAAACAGCCCAAAATTCAGCCAGATCTGAAAACCGGACTCTACTGATTATAGAAAGGTGGGAAACGAGTAGAGAGAGAGGATTTTTTTTTTGTTTTGTTTTTCTAAAATTAGAACAGATACAATAATACAAACACTTTTGAGGCAGTAAAATGTCTAGCGCACACTAGTGTGTAGCCCTCAGCAATTAAACAGTTGAAAAACACTTTAAAAAAGTCAATTAAAGTGCAAACAGTATCAGAATTAAAAAACAGTTCAAAATAAGTGGCCAAGTTAATAAAACAACATTCAAAATAGTGCGGTTAGTGAAAATAATCAGTAAAAAGGAAATCAAGATACTTAATCCACTCAAAATCTCTCTTTTTCTCTTTCTGCTGCTGTAGAGCTGTGCAGGACACCCAGGCAGGCTCTTGCTGAGGTAATACAAACACAAAAAAACGCACAAACACAGGTTTTTAAACAGAAAAATGAAAGGGATAGAAATAGCCCAAAATGGCCATTAAAACTACAGATTCTGAGCTGAAACCACTCCTCCAATGACAGGTAGACTGCTCAAATCTCACCACTTTCACTGATGAACAGAGAAGCTCCCCTCTATCTTAGTAAGGTCTGGGCAGCACAGAAACTACAAAACAGCCCAGAATTCAGCAAAATCTGAAAACCAGACTCTACTAGTTATAGAAAGGCGGGAAACGAGTAGAGAGAGAGGATTTTTTTGTGAAAATTAGAACAGATACAGTAAATACAAACACTTTTGAGGCAGTAAAATGGTTAGCACACTTGAGTGTGTAGCCCTCAGCAATTAAACAGTTGAAAAACATTTAAAAATGATCAGTTAAAGTGCAAACAGTATCAGAACTAAAAAACAGTTCAAAATAAGTAGGAAAGTTAATAAAAAAATGCTCAGAATAGTTCATTTGACAAAAATAAGCAGTAAAAAGGAAAAACAAGGTACTTAATCCACCCAAAGTCTCTCTCTGTACTCCTTCTGCTGCTGTAGAGGTCTGCAGAACATCCAGGCAGGCTCTTGTTGAGATGATACAATCGCAAAAACTATGCAAACATGGCTTTTTAAACAGAAAGATGAAAGGGATAGAAATAGCCCAAAATAGCCAATAAAACTACAGATTCTGAGCTGAAGCACTCCTCCAGCGAAAGATAGGCTGCTCAAAGCTCACCACTCTCACTGATGAATAGAGAAGCTTCCCTCTGTCTTAGTAAGGTCTGGGCAACACATAAACTACAAAACAACCCAGAATTCAGCAAAATTTGAAAACCGGACTCTACTGGTTATAGAAAGATGGGAAACGAGTAGAGAGATAGGATCATAGGCAACCATCAGTTGCTGGAGCCAACCCAGTTCAGCTTTGTCAAGGGAAGGTCATGCTTACTAAACCTTGTGAACTTTGAGAAGGTCCCCAAGGCAGTGGAGGAGGAGAAAATGGTGCATACTGCCTACTTGGACCTGGCTAAGGTGTTTGATACAGTACCCCACATGGGGGTATAGTTGACAAACTCACTAAACTGAATATAAACCCCTGTATAACTCAGTAAGAGGGCCTAGGAAGTCAGAAGTGGTGAAACCACCTCCACTGAAAGACTGGTCACCAGTGGGGGTACCTCAAGGTGCCATGCTGGGACCGCTCCTATTTGGCATCTACTTCTTGGAGGTAAAGGACAATGCCAAGGGTCTTTGACCAAGTTCTTGGTTGACTGCAAATTAGGAGCTATCCTAGACCCCCCAACACCACCAATATCTTACAAGGGAGTCTAACACAGACAAATGATGGGTGCCAAAGTCATGGATTAAATCTCAATGTCAAGAAATGCAGTATAGTGCCTTTTTAGGAGAATGCCCACCCAGGCTAAATACTTCATCTCTATGACACCTCTAAGAGCTGACCAAGTTGTCTGGAATCTGGGAACTTATGTAGACAGCAATCTGGCTTTTGACCAACATGTGTCCAAAGTTGTAAGAAAATCATTCTTGTCACCCAACTTATAAGGGCATGACTTCCAGGTTCAGAGAAGTCATAGTGCCACTTTACTTGGCCCTTATTAGAGCAATCATTGAGAATGATGATTTCTTTGGCATGTACCTCACTAGACATTTGCAACAGTTGGAAAGCCCACAAAGAGTCCTTATCAGGAGATTCCAGGGTACAGACATATTGTCTTATATGGATCACCTTAATACCCTATCTCTGTACTCAATCTCCCACATGTGACAGAGGTAATTTATGCTTAGCATACAAAACATTCTCTGATTCAGCTGTGATGGACTTTTTACACATCTGCAAAATAGCATCAGAACCTTTTGATCCAAAGATTTAAAGTTTGCTTGCGACACAAATAAGAAACTGTGCCAAGACAGTGTCTCAGAGAATCCTCATGCTCTGGAACAGATTCCCCATTCATGTGAAGCAGAGTCCATCCCTAACCCTATTTAAGTGTAACCTTGACAAATGGATGGAAAGTCTGACATTCACCCTGGGTCTAACCCCCATGTCTCTAATAGACATAGACAGTAACTATACCCAAGCTAACATACCCCCGACTATAACCTTTAGAAATGTCCTATATAACAAACTCTTGATACACAAGGACACAGTTAGATTGGGTTGCTCAGCTAAGCTAATAAAGGCATTTGTGGCCATTAGCCTAGTATATACCTATGAACCTATAATGTAGAATTTTCAAGCTGCAGAACTATTTGCAACTCAAGGAACAGGAAATTGCATGGTTATTGTATAATTCATGTATAATAATATCTGAAATGCTCATGACCTAGAATACATTTTCATTAGATATTTGTGTGTGCATGTGTATATGTAGCAACTGTTAAACATTTTTTCCATTAAAACAGGGGTATCGATGTTTATTTAAATGTTTTGTATGTATATCTTTATTGGGTGTGCTAAGAGTCAAGGTATACATTTTCTGAGATATCTGAGTGCATGTAAGCTTCAGATTTATTAGATAGGATTTAGTAGAAAAGTAATTATTCTTGGGTATTACCTGTTAACATCCGTCCAGTTCAACATTTAGACTACTTATTACAGGTACTAGACAGCATGACACCTAAAAACTTTCCCAGGCTCTAACTCATTGTCTAGTCCCATAATGCTGTGTCTCCTGTAGTCTCCAGATTCCTTTTGTCCTGAACAGCAACAGTTCTGTGACAATGGCCTCAGAGTGTTTTGTGACTTTTATATCCGTTTCATCTTCTGTTGTTGGTGAATATGGGCATTATTCCCTGAACTGCTTGAATGTTTTCCATTTTTAACTGATTAAAGTCATCTGTTTCCTTTTCCTAGGAAAGCTCAATTTTTAGTTTTTGGCCTGCCATGCTTTAGTGCTGGTTTTATCATCTGTGTTGCTGTTTCCTTGGTGTTCATAGTCTGTCTCCCATTGTGAGTTATGTAGTTAGTATTCCATTTTTTTGCTGCTTTAGACCATTAGTAGTCTTTGGGTAATGGGCAGATAAGGTAGTTTAAAAAATCTCCAAATTTAATCATAAAATTCCACCCAGGATAGGCATACTTTGGAGTTTCCCATCTCAATGAGTATTATGATATTTAAAGAAGTTCTGAAACCAGAACTTTAATGGATCGGAAAAAAATAAAAGGGTTACTTCATACAGATTCTGAGAATAAACTTAAGAAAAAATGATAAATGCATTGGAGATGGAAAAGTTCCTTCAGTTTCTACATTAAGGGCTTCTCCGTTTCCCTAAGAGAATTAGATTAGATGGTGGTTTTTCATGAATCTTTCTGGAGGTATTCAAGGATAAGAAAGACAAGACTTTCTTCTAAGATGACTGCGTCCTAATCAACAGATTAATTTCAGCTCTCCCAGTAAGAAAGTAAAACAGAAAAAAAGGGGTGCCATTGAAATTGTTATTTGGGTAAACTTCAGTTACTGGCTAGTAAGCACACTGCCTGGATGCTACATAAGAATAAATTTGGAGAACCTGAAAGAAAATTAACCAGAAAAGGTGAAAGGAAAACACTGGCTGGGAAGCATCATGCAGCTGTTGAGCAAAAATCAGTTCGAGTTTCAGCTTCGGTTTGGCTTCCAGTAATTTAGAGGAAAATAAATAAGATTTGCATAGAGATGATTAAAATAAATGAAGCATTGAAAAATATATCAACTCAAATAAAACATTGGAAAAAAACAAGAAGCTTTAATTAGCTATTCAGATGAACTGATAAAACTGCAAAAATCGCATGTTGAAATGAGAAAAAAGGAAGGCTGAGTATGAGACTTCTCAAAAAAAGTTGTTTAAAAAAATCACACTATTAGAAAGCAGTGCAGTGAAAACCGGAGATTTTCTGCTGTACCAAAGAAACTGGAAGGAACATGTTATATTCATTTTGTGAAAACACAGGTTAGCAACTGGATTGTTGTTCCACAGCAGGATTTGTTAGTTGAACGGGCTCATTGAATATATGCTCCAAACCTGGACATGAGGAAAGCAGCCAAGATCTATATTGGTGAAGATGCAATCATACCAGTAGGACGAGTTGATCCTGACAAACCTGTGGCACTAGGGAAAAGTATTGAACATTAGAGACAACAGAGTGTTTCTTGAAAATGATTATTCACTGTGCACTAGGTAGAAGAGAAACAAATTTATACCAGCAATCAGGGAATCTTGAGAGGCTGGCATAACATTCAAGCTGCTATATCCAGCTGTATTGAGAGTATTTTTTCCTGGAGGATCAAATACATTTTGATGAAGAATAGGTTAAGGAGGAAATACAAAAGTTTATCCAACAAAAAGTAAACTAGTAAGCAGAAGGGGACTCTGCTTCTCATTCTTCTTACAACAAAGCTCATTAAGAGGCACTGTCAGTGAAACCTTTTCCAATGTTCTAAAGGAAAATGCTTCACAGAGAAAAAAAAAAGCACAGGAAAGAACTAGAAAAATCTGGAGTACCTTGAACTTTTACCAGAGTCTAGTGTGGAAGATGGAGATGAGCAGGAAGAACAGCAGCATTGAACTTAGTGAACAAGTGTGAGATTATAAAGCATCAGTCACATTTGTGAAATACGGCTTTACAAATAAAAGTGGCTTTGAAAAGACCGGACTTTTGTTTACTTTTTTTGAACTTGTGGGTAGACTAAAAAGCATATACCCTATATTATGTCATTAATGTTTAGAATTACACTAAAGGATCAAAAGGAAGTAACTGTAAGTAACACAATTTTTGTTATTATTTGTATAAAACATTTCATGATATAAATTGTGTATTATATTGTAAAACAGTTTTCCAGTGTGTGTAGTCAGGGATATTTTAAATGTGGGAGGAGTCTTTTTAGTAACTGTCGCACGTGCTAAAGATGTTAAAGTAAACAAGTATCTTTTTTAGTTGTACAAAATTTAGGTTTTACACTATAACAAAAGACGAAAGGCTGAATAGAAGTAAGTTTGGGTTAATATAATGCTGTGATCTTGGGATGATGGATGGGAGTGGAGTATAAAAGCTATGTATAGTATACAGTCAGGGGTATTTAAAATGTGGGGATCTTTTCAGTGCTGTTGCATGTGTTAAATATATTAAACAAGTACCTTTTTAATTGTAAGGAGTAATTGGTGTGCAGTACAACAAAAGAAAAATGGCTGAACAAAAGCAAGTTTAAGTTAATTTAATGCTGTGATCTTGGGCTGCTGGATGGGATGGGATGTAAAAGTGTACTGATTATATTATATGTAGAACTAAGATGGTATTTTCCCTTTTTTTTTTACAATAGGGGGTGTATAGATTAATGTCCTTTGCATAAGCTATAAACAAGTTTTTTTGTAAGCAACTAGAATTGAAAAATAAGACAAATGATAAAAGCTATGAAAAATGCTTAGCTCCCTGTATCTGCAAAGATTTTAACTTTTTTCTGTTAGCCAAGTGTTGTCAGTATGAGACTAGAAGTCTGCAGCTGAAGCTAGTCAGATAAATGCTGTACATTCTGTTCTGAGTGAAATTTACAAAGATTTGTTCATGTATCTACAAGTTGCTAGCTGCTTGTTCTCATTACTGACTTTATTTTCATGGAGACAAGCTGTCTGCATATGCAAGCAGTTAATCTGGAGAGTTCTGAGCATTCTTTGGTGAGGGGAAATACAAAATTTAAAGGTACAATGACAAGCAGTTCAATGAAAAGTAAAGTTTGAAATTATGGGGGGTGAATATGAGATAGTAGCCTACCACCGACCTTAATGTTTTTATGCATCTAATAGAACAGTGCACAATTTAATTTTATTTCAAGCTAACCAGTGCACTTTTCCTTAGAAGTAAAAGTTATTTTGTAAAAGCTGTTGTTCACATCTGGGAGGGGAATAGAAATAAGAAAAGAACAGACAGCATTTGTAAGTGGGAACATAGGCTATAGCATGTGCTTTAGCATAGTTAACCTTAATATTAGATTAGGTTATTCCTGTGGGTGCAGCTGTCAATTTGGGTCTATTGTTTCTATCTGGAAGGGTAAACTTCATTTGTTTAAAATGTGCATAGTTTGTGTTTCTTCAAAATTAAAAGGAGGTGGGAGTGTTTTAAAAATATATTTAGTTTTTTGTTTCAGGGTTTTCATTAAAGCAAAAAGTCTTGAGAATTGTGACATAGGTTCAAATGATGATGAGAAGAAACAATCATATAAAAGATCAGCCTGTCAAACATTAGCGTGTGCATGCAAGAAAAAAGTTGGAAATACACAGTCAAAACGACTGTCACATATAGTAAGTGGGAACAGTAGCTATTTATCACAATTAATCCTCTATACATAGTATATCGGAATGTAAATAGGCTTATAGGTGTAGCCAAAAAGAAAAGGGTATTGAATTATATTAGGAAATGTGGAGTGCATATGGCAGTATTGCAGGAGATACATTTTAAAAGAAATGAGCATGTGAATTTGACAAAAGTAGGATTTCAGGATGGATATTCTGCAGAATATCAGGGACAAAGGAAAAGGGGAGTAATAATATTGATTGCTAAAGGGGGGACCCAGTAGTGATAGAAGAGGGAAAAAGAGAGTAATTGGTAGATTTGTGGTAGTAAGTGGCTATTGACAAGAGGATGATTACGCTGACATGTACTTACATTCCATAAAAATGCTATTATGCTTTAGAAAATTTGGTGAGAAATAATCAGCTTTCAGCAGGCAATATTAATTGTAGGTGGGGACTAGAACTTGATTTGCAGTAGTAAGGGTATATCAGGGGGACCTAGAAGGGAAAATATAACAAACATTTATGACAATATTTGGTATAGAAAATGTGAATTCAGTAGTAAGAACTATAACAGAATTTGCACATTATTCTCCTATCTACAGTAACTTGGCTAGGCAGGACAGAAATTATATTTCACAGGAATATGTGCATTTAATTGAAAGCTTCAGCACACATCCAATAACTATTTCAAATCTTGCACCAGTAAAATATAAGATAAAATGCATGGCAATGAAGTAAAAATGAGACACCAGAGCTTTCCCACCTACCAGTTAAAAAGAGAGGAATTTAAGAAATAGGTAGTGGGAATTATTCAAAAGTTATTAGTATAGATAGACATTTCTTCAGAATAAAGTAGCTAGTGTGTAGGATAACATGAAAACAAAGTTTAAAACTAATGCAGAAATAAAAGAGGGGGAGAGAGAGATGGTTAAAAAGTACTTTTTTAAAGGGGCTAACAAAGATTAAAGTATTGTAGAATAAAGGGGATCTCACAGAATAAGAAGATGAACAACTGCAAAGTGCTACAGAGAAAATTCAGGAGTATTTGGATAACATGCATGAGTTTAGAAAGATTTATGTTAAACAAGTATTTTTGATAACAACTCCAGAGCACAAAAAAATGTAATGCATCAGTTTAGGTAACAGAAAGTTAAAAGCGCTGTTGCCAAACTTGGGGAGCCTATGACAAGAAAAATAACTAGAACTTATAGAAGTATTTGAGATACTTCATAAATTTTCATAAAATTTGTATAAAGCAGGGGAATGTGGTAACCAAGAATGAGCACAAATGGAAATATTTATGGGAGACTTAATTATGCCAAGAGTAGAGGAAGATTATGGTCAACAAATAATAGTTAATATAGGAGGACATTAGATAAAAATAATGATGTCTAGTCAAGTTGCAGGAAAGCCTCCAGGATTAGGATTTTTAGAAGGAAGTGTTTGGGTACTTGTACCCCAAGCAGACTTCAGTCAAAAGGTAGATAGCAAATATTGGTGGTCTGATGAGGAAGAAAGAGGTAACTAGGAACATGTTTTTGGTAGTGTGACACAGGATCTGATTTGCCTAGAGATAGTAAAGAATTATTAAGTTTAATTCTTTTAGCTGCCAAAAAAAGCAATTAATAGAAGATGAAACTCAAAATCTAACTCAACTATTTGAAGTAATAAATATTGTAAAAGAGATAAAAGAAATGGAAGATTGATCTTTAGAAAAGGGAAGGAACAAATTACATAGAAATAAATAGCAATTGTTGGAAAAATACATGCAGTATAATGTTCATGAGAAGGAGTGACATTTAAGGGAAGGCAGAAACTGAGTGATGTAATATTGGACTGGAAGACAGTTACTGTAAATTTTATTTTATTTTTTATTTATTTTACATTTATTTTACATTTGTTAACCGGGCTAGTCTAACTGGATATATTTCCATTTTCAGTAGAGGCCCGGGGAGAAAAGCTCCACATGAAGAAAAAGCAATTTCATAATACAAAACCAGTCAAGAATAGAACACGATGTCTGGCTCAAAATTAAAATTCTACATAGAAGTTTTCTAAATTCATAACCTATGGAGAAACAAAGGTTAATAAAAACATTTAGAAGATGAAAGAGGAAAGGAAAAGAGAAAGACATTCATAGTAAATGTAAGAGTAAGGGCAGTAGAAAGAAAGTCTTGATAATTTAATATGCAAACAGCATAATTAAGAGAGAGTAATAGGGAAGAAAAAAAGGAGTAATAGAAAGAAAAAAACTAATTAGGCCTAGGTAGAGTCCCATTAAAAAAGTAAGAAGGAAAAATGAGGAGAGGAGAAGTGAGAGAGAGAAGAAGGTGTGGTAACCATAGTTTTAATCTGGGTTAAAGCAAGAGCATAACCAGTGTTTTTTAAGGTGTGTTTTAAGTTTTTGTTTAAAGAGAACTGAGGATGGAATGGAAGTTAGTTCGGTTGGAAGATGATTCCAATATTTACCAATTGTATTGGAGAAAAGGGAGTCATCAGCAGAGTTATTAGTTTTAGTTAAGGTTACTAGAAGTTTGTTGGAGGAGCGAAGAAAACGTAATGCATAATGTGTGTAAATGGAAAAAATGTTAATATGGATTTTTTTTTTATTAATGTATGTATGCCTATGTCTTAAAGTGATATTTTAATAACGGTGGTTAAAAAAAAAAGACGACTGATTCTGCATCTGGGTACAGAGTAGCGCAGGCTCCGGTGTCTGTGTAGATGAGCTTCCTCGTAAAATGGCAGCAGTGCTTCTTCAGTATCTTAACCTTGCTTCCGGGTCCTGTATTCCTGAGCTTTGCTGCTTCTTGGTTTTGGTCGTTTCTTTTTTGGGATTTAACCTAAATTTTGTGGACTTCTTTCCTGCAGGCCTCAACTCTACCCTGTTGGCATATTCTGCCCATTCTCTCCACAACTCTTCTGATAACTCAAATGTGGACTGAGAGAAGATGATAAGGGTATTGGGTAAGGCCTAGTTATATAGGAGTATACTGTTTTTTCTCCCTAGGCTTCCAAGGTGGCTGAGGAGTCTCCAATTACTCCCTTGCATCTCAGTACCTTCTTATGTGCCACCACTTCAACTCAGGTAAATTGGACACTGATAATTTTGCAACAGGCCCTTTTATTGATATCAGTTTCATGTATAGTATCAGTGCTAATGGGGCTATCAATATTGGCAAAGTTGTTATTGGCTTGATCAGTACCAAACATTTTTGGGGCTTTGAGTGTTGGTGTCAAAACGTCAGTGCACTTAGAACAATTGAAGGTATTGACTTTGCTAGAGTTTGAACCTCCCCCTTGTCCCAGTTTCACTTTTACCAAGCACCACATTGAAGGATGTTTTGATGCAGTCACTGTTGAGAAGCTGGGCTTCAAAACGTTTAGCTCTTGGAGTTTTCACAATATATAATTCATCCAGGAACACTTTTGTATCTAGATCAGAGCATTTGGTCAAAGCATTGATGCAACACCTAGTGTTTAGTGAGCATTTCTAGGAGCCTGCATTGCTATCAGCCTGTGTTCCAGACAACTGCATTTCCGAGTCCCTCGTTCCTCTCCTTATTGGAGAGACAGAGGAGCAGATGGCTGATTGCAGGATAAATGCTGTGTGTCCAGATCTTGTGTATATTCTTTGTCCTTAGATTTTTCCCCATAAGCATTCCAAAGAAGAAAAAACCATAGGAGGAAACATTAATTCTCTCTCTCTCTCTCTCTCTCTCTCATATTTTCTGTGTGTGTCTTGGAGTCTCCACCCCTGGACATCAATACAGTTGATGACAAACAGTTTCTGGTTTCCCTTCCTTAGCCCTAATTTGGGAAAGTTCTAGAAGGATTCACAAAAAGGGTTAATAGACCATAGGCCTGATGTCTCAGTCAGAAGAGACCTTCACTATGAACTGGGTCCTCTTGGGTGGTCTTCCATTGTGGCAGGGTCATTCTCCATATGTAACTAATTTCATGCCCAGAAGTTTTGCTGAATCAGGCTATTTAGTTACCGTTTTTCTTTCCAAATCTCCAAAACAAAAGGGACTGAATCCTGCATTCATTAGATGCTCATAGACACCTGAGATACTATCTGGACAAGACTAAGATCATAATACTTACCGTCTAGCTATTTGCATATGTGGTAGAAAAAATAAGGCAAGTCAGTATCACACTGCATTACATTCTACTATTGTTTTCATTGTAAAAGGCACAAAGGGCAGATAGAATACCATTCATCCAGGGAAAGTGCAGTTACCATAGTATTTCTCAAAAGCATTAAGCTCTCAGACTGTACTGGAGGTGGCTACATGGTTCTCAACAGACATCTTTTCAAACACTATTGATTGGAGATCATCTTCAGGAGCTGGGCAGGGTTTGCCGCAGCCATTCTTTAAGGTATCCACCATCCTGCCTCACACTGAACTTTAAGCCTAGAGAATCTTCTCAGGTGTAAGGAAGACTGCTACAGTGATGAACATAATGCATTTGAATTAGGAACTTACCATAGCAGTAGACATTCAGGGCATGAAATTCAATGGCTCCTCTATCCATGTGGCCTGGCATCCACGAGGTGGGTCATGGTTAACCTCCCTTAATCATGTGCTTAGGTCTGGGGATACTTCAGTTGCCTGCTGATTAATGTGCAGACAAGAAAGAACTGAAAATGTTGTAGATAGATGCCCACTTTTTACAGAGGACATGCTTATGTGCCAAAGACTCCAGTGTCCATCTGTCTTAGTGGATGAAAGCTGTCAGACATCAGGCCTTTAGTTCCACAAATCTCAGGTGTGAGGAAACCTATAAGGGTGATCCCACTCTAATGTTTGTTAGGTTCTTAACATAACTGTACTTTCCCCAGCTGCTGGTGCATGCGTAATAGAATGTGACTACATTCTCCAAGTTTCTATATTGATTTGGGGCAAAGAAGAACAAGTGCACTTGGACAAATATAGACATGCCCGTGTATGTTTTTCTTCTATTTGTCTTTAGCACATTTCTGCTGTCTGATAAACTTGAAAAGGGAATGCATTAGCACTGTTGCAGGCAAATAAGTAAAAAAGTAAATACAACTAAAGTGTATTTTTGGCAAGCAGATCTCAGCAACATAAATACATTTTGTAGTAGTATGAGCACATTCAACATAAATTACATGGATTTTTGTACCCCTAGTCCTCTTAACTGGGAGAATTGCTCAGTCAAAATGTGCTCCTTATCCACTACTACAGGTTTAATATATAATGCCTCACATTATATTTCACTTCCCAGCTGTCTACTTTCTCTGTGCTAGGATGACACATGCAGTTTCCAAATCCTTTTGCTGTCCTTGTACTTTGGCGGCTGTAACACATGCCATCCTGTAAGAAGTTTCATATATATATATATATATATATATATATATATATATATATATATACACACACACACACACACACACACACACACGTATGTATAGATATTTATATATATATATATATATATATATATATGTATAGGTTCATAGGTAGGTACTAGGCTATCTGCCTGAAGGCATTTATAAGCCTAGCCGGAATGTGTTGGCTTTCGCCGCCCCCTTAGATTAGTTCCCTGTGCGATTAGTTCCCTGTGCCTCTGTCCAGCAGAGCCATTGAAGTGATCCCTGGGGTAAACTTTCTGCTTCCCGTCCACTCATCAAGGTTTCTCTTGAAGAGGGTTAGCGAGGAGCTCTGCCTAATGTAGATTGGAATCTTGTTCCAGAGCATGGAAAGTTTCTGGGACAGGAATCTATCCCTCTAGCACGTCCTATTTATTGTTGTGGTGAGGTTTAGATCTTAGATCCCTGGAGTGTGTGGCTCGAGGGGATATGGTTTTATTTAGGTGGAGCATGTCCATCAATTCTGGATTGGACATGGCCTTGTATGTCAGACAGAGATCACCTCTAAGTAGGCGGTATGCAACCGAGTACAGCTGAAATTTCTTCAGTTGAGCTGCATAGGGCATCTGCTTGAGGCCAGTGATCCTCTTGGTATGGAACTTCTGTGGTCTTTCCAGTTGTTGCCGGTGTCTTGTAAGGTACATCCCAAATAGGGCATTGTACTCTATGATGAGTCTGATGAGTGATGCGTAGAGGGGCCCAATGGCCTCTTTTGATCTGGATGCAAACCCTTTTGTGATTAGGTGGGCCCCATAGAAGGATTTTCTAACCACTTTGGCAATGTGATTATCAAAGGAGAGGTTACTATCTACTTGGGTCCCCAGATCCCGTATTATGTCTTCCGCATTTAGGGGGCTACCACCTATGTGGTAGTTTGTGGGTACTTTGTTTTTTCCAAAGGGGATAACTATGCACTTTTTGGCATTTAGCTTGAGACCATGGTTTTGACACCAGGTATCTGTCTCAGTGAGACCCTTTTGGAGGATGTCTGTGTCAGCCGGAGAGTCAATTATAGCCCCTAGTTTGCAGTCGTCTGCGAACTTGGTGAGCCATAGTCCTCCTGTGCTTGCCTGTACCTCTGAGAAGTATATGCCGAACAGGAGGGGTCCTAGGACTGAACCCTGGGGAATGCCACTTGTAACAGGTTTAGAGTCGGACCTAGCTCCTGAAACTCTTAACATGTAGGTTCTGTCCGTGAGCCAGTTGCCAACCCATCTCATGACGTAGGGGGTTATGTTCAGGCTGGTGAGCTTGTCTATAATACTTGAGTGGGGAATAGTGTTGAAGGCCTTTGTGAGGTCTAGGTAGGCTGTGTGGACCACCTTTCCCTCGTCTATAGCCTTGGTAACTGTCTCAAAGAAGTCCACCAGGTTTAGGAGGCATGATTTGCCCTTAACAAAGCCGAACTGGGTTGGGTCCAATGTTTGGAGGTTTCCAATGTCTCTGGTAATGAGATCCATGATGATGCGCTCCATAGCTTTGCAGACCAAGCTAGTCAGGCTTATAGGGCGATAGTTCCCGGGGTCCATTGTGGCTTCACCTTTGTGGAGCGGAATAACCGTTGCTGTGCGCCACTCTGTGGGCATGTAGCCTGTGGAGAGGCTGAGTTTAAACAGTGTGTTTAGGTGAGGGGTTAGTTCATCTTTGAGCTCATGTAGGACGCAGCCTGGGACAAGGTCCGGTCCCGTTGATGCTGTGTTTTTGGCTTTGGAAAGGGCTGTTTTAACCTAAGTGTCTGTGATTTCAGAGGCACTACATTCTTCTGGTATAGCTATGGGCCCTTTTGGGGGTGAGAAGGGGGATGAAGTTTGCACTGAAAACTGTCTGCCAGGATGTTGGCTAGATCGGTCGGTTCTGTGTATTTTGTGCCATTCTGCACTAACTCCGAGCAGATCTGAGAATTGCCACTTAGATTCTTGACATAGCTAAAGAATGCCTTGTGGTTAACTTTGGAGTCCAAGGCAATTTTTCTTTCAAAGCTAGCCTTGGATGATTTTATGAGAGAATGTAGTTTCTTGCTGATACTGATCAAGGATGTCTTCCCTTCTTGGGATTTTACTGTTTTCTGTACTAGTTTCCTCCTTCTATTGTATAGCTTGTTTATGGCAGGGATCCACCAGACTGGTTTTCTTTTCTTGCAGGAGTTAGTCTTGGTTTTGTTTGGGATAGCATGATCCATGCATTCTTATAGGTTCCCATAGAGTGCATTAGTAAAGGATTTTGCAGCTTGGACAGCATTATCCTTTAGCATGGGGGCTTTGAAACTTCCCAACTCGGTCTTAAGTAACGTGAAGTTTGCTTTTGAAAAGTTTTTCACAGTGGTTTCTTTGACCGGGGGTGGTGGTGGAATGTGGATATCCAGAGTGATTAGTTTATGGTCAGATCTAACCAGTGAGCGGTTGACCTCCGGTGTGGAATACCGTTCGCCCATGTTGGTGATGACCAGGTCCAATATGTTGTCACCTCTGGTGGGGGTGTTAACCAGTTGATCCAGGACGATTGAGTTTATAAATTCTAGGAAATGTTGGGCCAGGGAGTTTGTACTTGAGTAGTTCTCCCAGTTAATGTTTGGATAATTGAAATCACCCAATATCAGGGTGTTTGGTAGTACCTTTATGTTTCCAGGAATGCGGAGTGGGGGTCCTGGGACATGGTGAGTGATCTGTAGCAAGCTATAATTTGAATAGCAGTTTTGCCCGTTGTTAGTTGCACGTGGACGTTCTGTGAAGCATCATGCTGTGCCACTAACCTGGAGGTGTGGGTATCCTTGATGAATATGGATACTCCCCCGCATTTTGTATTTCGGTCCAGGTTTTGTGGCTGAAATGTATGGTATGAGTTGTAACCTGGTAGTGCTGGGGTGCTCTCTGGAGCCTTAAACTAGGTTTCTGTTACTGCACATTACCGATTTTCTCCATAGTGAGGAGTGCCTCGAGTGTGTGCATTTTGAGGTTTAGACTTCTGGCATTATGCAGCATTACCCTCAGTTTTTTGTTACTTGTGCTATTTATGGCAGTGGGTTTGTCTTTTGAGCCTTGCCTAAAAAAGGCACTATGGAGTGGCAAGAGCCTTGGCCAGTATTCGAAAGCCTAAGGGTGACAGGTGCAAGCCGTCTCTAGCAAAGCAGTGTGGCTTGTTGAGCATGTCATCCCCGGCTGACAGACACTGGATCCCCTTTGAATGACACCAGAAGCTTAGCCAATTGTTGAAATTGATAATTTTTTCTCTATACTGTGGTATCATTCTTGGTGAGGGCAGGATGCTACTCAGGGTCAGGGTCATACCAGCCTGGGCTACGTGATCAGAGAGCTCCTCCATGTCTCTTTTCATGTAGTCCAGGGAGGTACGGCTCAGGTCATTGACATGAACATGGACAATGACAGTGTCATATTTGTACTTGTTCTGGAGTGAGCTGAGTGCTTGTGTTATGTGGCGGATCCTGGCACCGACAGACAACTAACAGTAACCTTCTCCTTATTCAGTCTAGTGAGTGGGAAGTCAGTGTGCCTGACTATAGACTCACCTATTACTAGTGTGTTGGGTATGTTATTTTGCCTTAAGGGCTGTGATTGTCTGGCACACTGGTTTTGTGAAGTATGTGTTTCATGGTTTGTGTTGGGAGGGTGGAGGTTACTTGGATGTCTGCTTTGGAGGTCTCTGTTGCTTTTGAAGATTTTTATTTAGAGCCTTCAAGTATGTTTTTGTGTATTTATGCATGTTTTTTTGCCAGTGCTGGTTTCATAGGTCTATGTGAGACTGGTGGTGTGATGCAAGCAATTCCCTTCTCCTCTTGACTGCCTGGTCCAGTCTTGGGTTGAGAGAGCTTAGCCTCCATTTTGGCTGTATAATTGCATCTCTCGCATGTATTAGTGTTTGGTGGAAGGAGGAGAGGGTTGTCTGTGTACATGAGTCAGTTGTAACATTGCCTCAAAATGCCCAGATTCACCAGTTGGACTGGAGAGTACACCTGAAACTGCCCTTTGGACATGCCTGGATAGGTACAGTGAACTGTTTTACTGATTCGCTGGTAAGGTCGAATAGAGAGCCTTGTCCTTCTCTACAGTATAGGTGGGAGTCTAGTGCTAAGGTTTATTTGTGCTTGCTATGATTTCTGGGCAAGTGCAGGGATGAGAAGTGAATGATGTGAGTGCTTAAGTTGAAAGTTTGTCTAGTTCCAAGGGAAAAATAGAAGAGTAGACTTTGTGGAGCCGGGAATAGTTATAACCTAGCTAACCGGCGCTGCCCATCGTGCAAAACCACGCAAATGCGGGTTTTATAGCAGGGAAATGAAAGAGATAAAAATTAGCCCAAAATGGCCAATAAACTACTAATTACTGGGCTGAAACCACTCCTCCAGGGACAGATAGGCTGCTCAAAGCTCCCTCTCTCACAGTGAACAGAGAAACTTCCTTCTATCCAAGTAAGGTATGGGCAAACACAGAAACTTGTAACACGGCTGCCAATGCAACTCTCTTCTTCAGTTAATGCTATGTTACTGTTCCATGCTGATGTTTTTTTGTAGATGTTTTTTATTTGTTGAATTAGGTTCATAGGTTGGTACTAGGCTATCGGCCCTAAGGTCTTGGCAAGCCTAGCCATAACAATTCCCTGGAAATTTTTTCCCACAATATTTACATCTCTGGGCCCCTGTCTAGCAGGGTGACTGACATGATCCCCGGGGTGAGTTTCCTATCTCCCATCCAATCATCAAGGTTCCATTTGAAGAGGGCCAATGAGGTGCTCTGCTTGACATGTATGGGCAGTCTATTCCAGAGTATGGGGAGTCTCTGGGTCAGGAACCTATCCCTCCAGCATGTTTTGTTCAATGTGATGATAAGGTTTAGATCCCTGGAGCATGTGGCTCTGAGGGATTGGGATTTCTTTAAGTGGAGCATGTCCAACAGCTCAGGATTTGACATGGCCTTGTATGTTAAGTAGAGATAGCCTCTGAGTAGACGATATACCACAGAGTATAGCTGGAGTTTTTTTAGACGGTCGGCATATGGCATCTACTTTAGGCCTGTGATTCTTTTAGTGAGGTATTTCTGTGGCCTTTCCAGCTGTTGCAGATGTCTTGTGAGGTACATACTAAATGGGGCATTATACTCTATAATGGGTCTAATGAAGGATGAGTACAGTGGGACACTGACCTCCTTTTTTCTAGATGAAAAGCCCTTAGGGATGAGGTGTGCCACGTAGAAGGATTTCCTGACTGTTGTGGCAATGTGGTTATCATAGGTTCATAGGTTCATACTAGGCTATCTGCCTATCTGCCCTAGGGCATTTACAAGCCTAGCCAGAGTGTGTTTGGCTTTCGCCACCCATTTTAAATGAATTTTGCTATGCCCTTTTTCGAGGTTAGTATACTGTGCCTCTGTCTAACAGTGACACAGAAGTGATACCCGGAGTAAATCTACGATCTCCCATCCACTCATCAAGATTCCTCTTGAAGAGAGTCAATGAGGGACTCTGCCTAACCTGGACTGGGATTTTATTCCAGAGTGAAGGGAGCCTCTGGGTTATGAATCTGTCCCTCCAGCATGTCCTATTTATTTCAGTGCTGAGGTTCAAGTCTCTCGAGCGTAGCTCGATGGGATTTGGATTTTCTGAGGTGCAGCATGTCCATTAATTCCGGGTTGGACATGGCTTTATACGTCAGGCACAGATCGCCTCTGAGCAGGCGGTATGCCACTGAGTAGAGCTGGAGTTTCTTTAACCGAGCAGCATATGGCATCTGTTTGAGCCCTTTGATCCTCTTGGTGAGGTACTTTTGGGGTCTTTCCAATTGCTGCAGGTGTCTGGGAAGGTACATCCCAAAAGGGGCATTGTACTCAATTATGGGCCTGATGAGGGATGAGTAAAGAGGCACGATGACCTCCCCTGATCTAGATGTGAATCCCTTCATGATTAGGTGGGCTATATAAAATGTTTTTCTAACCACTTTGGCCACGTGGTTGTCGAATGAGAGATTGCTATCAACTTGGGTCCCCAGGTCCCTAATTACTTCTTCCATACTTAATGGATTACCATCTATGTGGTAATTTGTGGGCACTTTGTTTTTGCCGAAGGGGATGACTATACACTTTTTGGCGTTTAGCTTGAGGCCATGGGTCTGGCACCAGTTGTCTGTTTCTATGAGGCCCTTTTGTAGGATGCTTTTGTCGGCTGGAGAGTCGATTATGGCACCCAGTTTGCAGTCATCTGTGAACTTGGTCAGCCACAGTCCTTCCGTGTTGGCCTGTACCTCCGAGAAATATATACCGAACAAGAGAAGTCCCAGGACTGAGCCTTGTGGGACGCCACTTGTAACTGGTTTGGAGTCTGACATGGCTCCAGCAATTCTAACCATGTGGGTTCTGTCCTTGAGCCAGTTTGCAACCCATCTAGTGACATAGGGGTTTATATTTAAGCTGGTGAGCTTATCTATAATGCCCGAGTGGGGTATTGTATGGAAGACTTTTGCGAGGTCCAGGTAGGCTGTGTGGACCACCTTCCCCTCGTCAATGGCCTTGGTGACTGTTTCAAAGAAATTGACCAGGTTTAAAAGGCAGGATCTGCCCTTAACAAAGCCAAACTGGGTAGGATCCAGTGTCTGTAGGTCTCCAATATCTTTATTTATGAGGTCCATGATGATCCTTTCCATAGCTTTATAGACCAAGCTAGTCAGGCTTATGGGGCGATAGTTCCCAGGATCCGTTGAGGCACCACCTTTGTGGAGAGGGACCACTGTTGCTGTACGCCACTCTTTGGGTACATATCCTATAGTAAGGCTGAGATTGAACATTAGTTTTATGTTTGGGTTTAGTTCTTCTTGGAGTTCATGTAGGACGCAGCCTGGGACACCGTCTGGTCCCTTTGATGCTGTGTTTTTTGCTTTGGAGAGGGCGGCTCTTACCTGAGCATCTGAGATGTCAGGGGGGCAGCACTCTGCTGGGATAGATATTTGCCCTTTTGGTGGGGAAGGGGGGGGAGAAGTTTGCGCTGAACCTGTCAGCTAGGATGTTGGCAATGTCTGTGGGTTCGGTGTATTTTTTTGTCATGCCAACTGGCTCACTGACTGATCGAAAGTGAGACCACTGTCCACTTGTGTCCCTAAGTCTCTCATCACACTTTCGATGTTTAGTGTCCTGCCACCTATGTGGTAGTTCATGGGTACATGTTTTTTTCCAAAGGGGATGACTATACATTTCTTGGCATTAAGCTTGAGCCCATGGCTCTAGCACCAGGCATCTGTTTCTGTAAGGCCCTTTTGTAGAATATCCACATCATTTGGGGATTCAATAATGGCTCCCAGTTTGCAGTCATCTGCAAACTTTGTTAGCCAGAGTCCCTTAATGTTGGCCTGTACTTCAGAGAAGTAGATGCCAAACAAGAGTGGTCCCAGGACTGAACCCTGAGGTACTCCACTTGTCACTTGTCTGGAGCTGGATTTGGAGTCGGCTACTTTTACAGTCTGGGTTCTGTCAGTAAGCCAGTTGGCAACCCATCGAGTTACGTAGGGATTTATGCCCAGCTTAGTAAGTTTATCTATGATTCCAGAGTGGGGGATGGTGTTGAAGGCCTTGGCAAGGTCCAGATAGGCTGTGTGGACCTCCTTACCCTCGTCCACAGCTCTGGAGACCGATTCGAAGAAGTCAATCAGATTCAGGAGACAAGATCGGCCCTTCACAAACCCAATCTGGGTGGGGTCCAGTGTCTGGAGGTTGCCAATATCTTTGTTTATAAGTTCCATGATAATGAGTTCCATGCCCTTGCAGATCAGGCTTGCCAGACTGATGGGACGGTAGTTCCCGGGATCCAAGGTGGATCCTCCCTTGTGGAGCGGGATAACTGTAGCTGTGCGCCACTCAGTGGGCACGAAGCCTGAGGTGAGGCTATGATTAAACATGACACTTAGGTGGGGTGCCAGTTCATTTTGTAGTTCATGTAGTACACAGCCTGGAATGTCAACTAGTCCCATGGATGCTGTGTTCTTAGCTTCGGAGAGTGCGGTTTCTACCTGTGTGGCTGTGATTATCAGAATTTGGCAATCTTTTGGTATTGAGATGGGCCCTTTAGGGGGTGAGAGGGGAGTGAAGTTGGCACTAAATCTATCTGCCAGGATATTGGCAATATCCTTGGGATCTATTTGTAATGCATAAAACACCAGCCTGTCATTTGATTCATGTGGCACTCTACTTACTACTTGTGTCTCATGTTGACAGTTTCCAGTTTCACTTTCATATGAATATTCCTTAGCCACTTTATCCATTTTATAATTTTTTACATCACCTGCCATCGTTTCCTGCAGTCCCACTTAGCTTTTCATGCAACAAATCAAATGATGTTGCAAATCCATTGCCTAGTTTGTTTTATAACTTTAAGATAATCTCCTTCAGGTTTTATTTTATGTATGTGTTTATGTATGTATGTTTTGTTTATGGGGGTTGTCTAACTGTGTTGTAGCTCATTTTCATTGGAGGCCTAGGGAGAAAAGCTACAGCAAGTTACACAATTTGCATTCCAAATAACAAAACAAAACAAATTAGAACAGTTAAACCAAACAGGTGAGTTGACTGTAGTCTGGTACAATAGAAACAGGTAGTAGCAACACCATGTATTCTTATGAAATCGGTTATATAAAAACATAAATAACAATGGCCACAGCCATAACACAGTGAATCATAATTTAGTAAAAGTTGTTTCATTAAACAGTTCATAATCTGGGGAACTGTATACTGAAATATGATTATACTGTGAATATAGTGATGTTATAAGGTCACAGTTGTAAACCATGATTAATGATTGTATAGTGGTTGTTGTAAACATACTGATTGTTTAGGGAGACTTTATGCAAACCTGTTTTAAAACTGCTCTGCTTGGAGTCCATGTAATTTCATGTATTAAGTAAAGTTATAGAGAGAGATACCATGTAATGATGTAGAGCTAATAAGATGGACATACTTATATGCATACAAATATTTCAGGCATAGGAAGTAATGCCCTTCTAGTCTGCTAATACACCAGAACAGTCTCCCCCAAGATAAGTATGCATGTTGCTCTTAATAGATCTAAACAAGTGCTTACTATAGTCTATTTCAGGCATTAGCTCCTGTCTCAGAGAACTAATGAATACATCTCTCACTCATATCATCTCCTGCACAGGTCATCTGATGCTTTTCTACTGCTGTTTGATATTCCCAAGCATTCCCAGAGGTAGTTGTCTCTAAATGCCCAATATACCTAAATAGTCTATGCAGTTGGTTTACCAGGATAATCCATTGGGCCAAAATGAACCCGCTTTCAATGGAGTCCTGGGGAGAAAAGCTCCAAACAATCGATGTTACAGTAGGTTATATGATAGTTATACAAATGTAAAAGATTCAAGCAAAAAATTACAAGTAATACAGCAAACATTACAAATCATATAAACTAGTGATGAAACTTACAGATGATACAAACTAAGAAGGAATGTAGCAAAGTAAATAATGAGAAGTCAATTACATATCAGGAATCATACACTTAAGAGGTACAGCGTAGTGTATTCTTGCAGATACAATAATAATAAGAATGTATGAGTTAGGAGAAATGATAAAAGGAAATTGCAGGTGTAATCAGGAGAAGGAAAGGGAGATGTAAAATGCCAGTGTTAGTTATGTGGGGTGGGAGCAAGAGCATTCCCACTGGGATACTAGATGTGAATGAAGGGATTTTTTGAAAATAAAATGGTTAGAGGTGATACAAATAGATGGTGGTAGGGAGTTCCAGAGGCGTGCTAGACCATACGATAGAAGATTTTTGCCTGGGGGACGAGTTGGTTTGTACACTTCTAATAGATTTTGGTTGTTAGACTGTAATACTCTATCAGGTAGGTGCATTTTAAAGGCAGAAGACAGGAAGGGGCAGAGGGAGGGGTTGAAAATTAGCTTGTGTGCAAGAGGTTGAGTATAGGTGAGATGCTTGGGTAGTTCTAGCCATTTAATTGTTGGAGAGAGGAACAGTGGTGGGTGGAGGACTTATGGCTGGTAGCAAACTTGGCGATTTTGTTGTAGCAAGAAGAAAGTTGTGTTTTCAGAGAGGACTGTAGATTAGTTAGAAGTGGAGCTCCATAGAGAAGGGAGGGGATAAAAAAGGAAGTAGAGAGAGTGATTTTAGTGGCAGGTGTAAGGTAGTGATTTTGCCGATAGAGCATACCTAGTTTTTGATGGGTTTTTTGATATTTAGTTGTAAATGGGAGTTGAATTTGAGTTGGTTATCAATTTGGACCCCAAGTAATTTGGTCTCTGACACCAGTTCCAGAGGTGTGTTATTTTGACTGGTAATAGAGAATGTGTTTATATCGAAAGAGGTGACTTTAGAGGGGGTGAAAACCATTAATTTGGTTTTAGAGGCATTGAGTGCTAGGTGATTTCTTTTCATCCATTGCTCAGTGGTTGAAAAAGAATCTTGAGTAAGCTTTAGGAGTGTAGGGATAGATGTGGCAGAGCAGATTATAGTTGAATCATCTGCATATTGGATGATGTTTGAGAAAGGGATAGAGTTGCGGAAATCATTTATAAATATGTTAAAGAGGAGGGGACCCAATATGGAGCCTTGGGGAACTCCGGTTGGGGTATTTAGGAATGAGGAGGTGGCCTTTTTCCATTTTACTGCTCAATATCTGTTGGATAAATAGCTGGAGAACCAGTTCAAAGAAGAAGGAGATAGGTTAAGTTTTGAGAGTTTAGTTAAAGCAAGCTATGTGAGATAGTATCAAAGGCATTAGAGAGGTCAAGTAGTAGGGTGGAAACAATAAGACCAGAGTCCCGGGCTTTGTTAACAGTTTCAAGGAAGGAAAGGAGGGCTATCATAGTGCTGTGACTTGGTCTGAATCCATGTTGTGTGGGAGTTAGTAGGTGATTATCTAAGAGATGTGGTAGGAGTTGAAGTTGGATACACTTTTCTAGGAGTTTTGAGATGGGAGACAAGATAGCGATTGGGCGGAAATTAGTAACATTGTTATTGTTGCCACCTTTATGTAAAGGTATGATAAAGGCCTTTTTTCAGATTTGGGGAACTATGCTTTCTTGGATAGAGTGGTTGATAAGAATGCTAATGGGGTAGGCAATTGCTTCAGCAGCTATGCTAAGAAAGTAAGAAGGGATGTTATCTGGAGCATTAGTGCATGGCTTCAGTTTCAGAAGGAGTTTTTTTATAGTGGAAGTGGGTATAGGTTTTAATGAGAATAGTAGGGAGAGTGGAGGGGGTGTTAGGGGGTGAAGAAGATGAGGAGGAAATGAGAGTAGGAGAAGAGGTGGAGGGTAGAGAGCTAGTGGATGAGAGTGAGGGAGTGTTAACAGTGCATGGTGAAGTGTTGGTAGGGGAGGATGGGGTGAATTGGAGAATGTGGTGTTGTTAGAGAATTAAGAGGTTAATTTGGAAATAGATTCAATAAAAAAAGAGTTAAATTGGGTAGCTAAGTCAGTATCAGGGGCATTAGGGTCTGGGGTGGGGGTGTCTGGTTTGCTGGGGTTAAGTAGAGTAGTGATACCTTTCCAGAATTTCTGAGGATTTGTTTTGTTATTGTTTTGGAGTATGGTGAAGTAATTTTGTCGATCAGAGATGATGAGCTTTTTTACTTTATTTCTAGGTGTTTTATATTCATTATGGATGAGGGGGGGTCCTGTTTTTCTGGTAGTGTGCCCAGACTTTATCTCTGTGACGCATGGTTGCTAGTGTGTTTTTGGAAAGCCAAGGGGCAGTTTTAATTTTTATTCTCTTTATCCTTAAGGGAGCATGGAAGTCTAGCAGCTTTAAGAATGTTGAGTTGAAGTGGGCAACTGCGTTATCTAGAGGTAGTGTTTTTAAACAGTTCCAGTTTATTGCTTTTAGAGAGTTAGAAAAGGTTGATGGGTTAAAGTTTTTTTGGTTACGGACAGTAATATAATTATGGGTGTGATGTAGGAGTAAGGGGAGTCAATGCGTGATTATGGGTATGTGGTCACTAAGAGGGTCGGGAAGAGTACCACTGTTAGAGAAATAATTGGGATGAGAGACTAAAATCCAGTCCAGAATACTGCCGCGAGAGAGGTTTTTTGAGGGGCATGTTATAGAGTTGATTAGCTGTAAAAAATTGTAGAGGTTGATGTTAAGTGGGTTTGTAGGAGACTGAATGGAGGCCCAATTAATATTCATGTCTCCTAGGATAATTGTTTCATTGCTAATATTATTGGAGAGCCAGGAGAGGATGTCTTTGAGTGTGGAAATATTATCCCCTGGGGGGATGTAGAGGGAAGCTATACATATGTGCTTGTGTTTGTTAACTTGAAGTAGTGTTAAGAGTAGTTCAGCATTATTGAATTGAGGAGTAGGTTTGTTATAGGGAGTAACTGACAAGGTGGATGAATATAGGAGAGCTACTCCTCCCCCTTTTTTGTGGGACTTGTCTTTTCTAATGATAGAATAGTTTGGTGGGATTATTTCACAGTCTTTTATATGGGGTTTTAACCATGTTTCTGAGATGGATAGGATGTCAGGTTTATTATGTGTGAGCCAGGCATGGAGGTTTGGGATTTTGTTAACTATACTTTGGGAGTTTAAAGAAGTAAGTAATATGGACTTGTCTGTAATGGTTGAGGTGGGGGGGCCTGGGTTAGGATGGATCTCACCTGATAATAGACTGGTAATTAAGTATAGGATTGGGTTAGAGAGGTAATTGGACAGTTTAGAGAATAGATTAGGTTCTATTATGATTTTGAAGGATTTGCTAGTTACTATGGGGGTAGAATGTTTATGTGTGGTGATAAGTTTATATGGAAAAAGTAGAAGTTTTTTTATAGGAAATAGGTGGGGAGAAATTGTGGTGTGTGAGTATGGGAGAGAAGAGGTAAGATGGTTAGTTACATGGAAGGATTGTGAGTGGTAGAAATTACCGGGCTGGGTGAGGTAGTAAAGATAGGTTAAGTTAAGAAGTAGAAATAGTAAAAAGGAGATGAATGAGGGTTTTGAAAGCATGATGAAATGGGGCTACTTAGAGGTGATGTGTTGTTGTTGAATTAGATGTAGAAGTGAGAGAGGTTTATATGTAAAGGATCTGGTAAGTACCTAAATAGTGGTGAAAGAGTGGAGAGTTGTGTAAGGATTGGTGGGGGTGTGGTTTGGGAGTGGGTGTTGAGGTAATAATGGAATCTAATTGGCTAGGTGGGATAATCTAGGAGAGATGAATGAGGGTTAATTTGGGCGGGAAAAGGAATGGGTGTTTCCAAAGTACTGGAGACTGATTGGTCTGGTATGTAGTGGGTGTGGTTATGGGGTAATAAGGGTAGAGGTGCTGGGGGCGGGTGAGATTTGGGGGCAGGGTAGGGGAGCGGAGTGAGCCCGTAGGGTTCATAATATATATATATATATATATATATATATATATATATATATATATATATATATATATACATATATAAATACCTGACAACGTTGACAGCTTAGAACACTGACAATGAGAACACCGACGCCAGCAGATCGACAACTGAGAATCCCGATGGATGAAAACCCCAACGCTGAGAACACCGACATGGGAAAAGGCTGTGTAAGTATGCGGTAGTGACGGGCGTTAGGGTGCGAGTAAGGTAAGTGTGCGATATTGACGATCTGTAGGGATAGGGGTGGGTTAAGTGAGTTAGGGTTAGGACGTGGGTTAGGTAAGTGTGCGGTAGTGATAGATTTTGGGTTAGGGGCGGGTTAAGTGAATTAGGGTTAGGGCGCGGGTTAGGTGAGTGTGCGATAGTGACAGTCTTTGGGTTAGGGGTGGGTTAAGTGAGTTAGGGTTAGGGCGCGGGTTAGGTAAGTGTGCGATAGTGATAGTCTTTGGGTTAAGGGCGGGTTAAGTGAGTTAGGTTAGGGTGCGGGTTAGGTGAGTGTGCGATAGTGACAGACCTTAGGGTTAGGGTTTGGGTTAAGGTTGTAGATAGTTGTGTATGTGAGGTTTAGTGTGGGTTTGTAAGGATTTTGGTGTGCTTGTGTTGTGTGTGTGCTTTTTGGACAGGGGATTTGTTTTGTTTGTTGATTGTCGGGATTATGGTGTGTCGGGCATGTGAGGTTTCGTGTTTGTGAACTGTCGGTTATGTGGTGTCGGTGATTTTGTTGTCGGTGTTGTGGTGTGTCGGTGTTGTCAGGTATTTTATTATTTTTAATAATTTAAACTTTCACATCATTGGATGCTCTTGGTAGATTTCCATTGTATTCTTTCCAGTTTCCTCATTCTACTTCTCTTATAAGGTTTTCACATTATTATTACTATTATTATTACAATTACATAGTTTGATTCTTATGTAAATTACAATCATTTCATCATGTTTTATTTCTTAGACTTTGCAAATCTTTTTATATAACCTATAGTTTTGTAATTATCATTAACCAATTGCGTGATTTGTTTTATTATCTGTAAAAAGAAAACAATATATCTGAAGTAGTTAACTTCATTTATGCAGCAACCTATGGGATTCAGATCCGACCTCGGATCCAAGCCAGCAGTTTTCAACAGCTTTAGATCCGAGCTCCAAGCTCCTCCCCTACCCATAATCCCCTGCCAACCCGGACTGGCCTCAGATCTAGTTTGCCGTGGTTATCCAACAGCAGCTTGATCTACAGCTCCAAGCCTTCGAGACTTTTGTGAGGAAAAAAATTACCTTTTCTCTCTCCTTTCTTCTGATTTTTGGTTGTGTGTGTTTACAGGTCCCTTTTTGTAAAAACCCTCTCTAGTTTAACTATATATTTTTTGGTCTTTTACCTCCCCCTTCCTTTGTGGTTCCATTAGGGTTGTGTGTGTGTGTGTGTGTATGTGTGTTTGGGGCCTAACGTGTGTGTTTCTTTCTTTTAGTTAAAATGGCTGAGGCCCCAAAAATGATCTTTTCTAAGTGCACCGAGTGTGGCCATAAGCTGTCCCCAGTGAATGGCCACACTCGGTGTGTGTTGTGTCTTGGGGTTGAACACCTGTCTTCTGGTTGTTCCATCTGTTCGGCATTCAACCCCAGGGCACTCAAGGACCGGAGGTCCAAACTGATTCTGGCAGGTCTTCTGACCTCGGATTCGGCTTCTACCTCCAGTCCTCCTGTGGCTCCCACTGCGGTTGCGGCAGCTGCCACTCCTGCTTCCCTCCCCCCGGCCAGGACTCAACCTCCCGCCTTAGGCCCAGAAGAGAGGGAGGCCAGGAAAGAGAAAAGGAGGGAGAAGCACCACAAATGGCGGGCCGAGGCCTCCGCTTCGGCCCCCCCGGCTAAACGGTCTTCTCCCTCCAGGACTTCTGGGTCTCCTCCGTCTCTGATCCGGTCCCCGTGCTTTTCACTGGGTCCTGAGGAGGAGGAGATCCGATCTCCTTCGAGGTCATCGAGGCGACACTCCCTTCCCGCCTCGGTGGCCTCATCGAGATCTACCCAAAGTCTAACGGATGCAGATTTGGACCGGATGATGAGAAGATTCCTACAGGCCCAGCTGCAGATGGGAGTGCTCCTGCCTCCCCCCCCCTCCGGGGGGGAGCTCGACCCCTTTTTTTGCCCCGATAGCTCCTTCTCTGTCCCGCTTCCCGGGCTCGAAGTCTTCGGAGCCGGGCAGCCTTGGAGCTGGGGGTGTGTTGGCGCCGATAGTCTCAAGTACTTCGGCACCGACACTTCCCTCGAGTCTCTCGGGTCCATTTTCTTTGGATCCAAGCTCTCGGAGCCAAGGGCTGAGCTTTGGATCCGGCGGTATCGGTATGCCTTCGGCTCCGTCCAGGTCAGAGCATACTGGTCCTTCGGATCCGATCTTTTCGGTGCCGGCCCCGATCCGTCCGTCGGATCCGAGGGAGGGTCTGCTTTCGGATCCCAGAGAGAGCAGCTCTCCCTCGGCATTCGACATGGTGGAGAGGGCCCTGTCGAGAGATTCCAGGCCCCCGGCCCTTGCCACAGCTGCACCCTGCACTCCTTCTCAGTTGGGCCCGACTTCCATCACCTGGCCCCAGATACAGCCTGCTCTGACGTCCCAGGTCGTTCCTTTGGAACAAGAAGTGGCTGGTGAGACCTCCTTGGACAGCCCCCCCCCCCCGAGGAGGTTCCTCACAAGCGAAAGTGCAAAAGGAGGCACCTGGACTCCCCCGTGTCCTTGACTGAGGACACGGATTTGGATGAGGGGGAAGGCTCCCCTAGATCACCCCCCAAAGATGTCTCATTTGGTGACATCATGGAGATGCTCAGGATAAAGGGGGGGGTGGTCTGCCCCAAAGCCTACCTTGGACGAATCCGTGTTCCTGGAGGCGTTTGAAGCAGGCCCGTCTACCTCTTAAGTGTCCACTCCGGCCGACCCCCTGGTAGATTTGATTACTACCAGGGCGTGGAAGGAGCCAGACACTGTGGAGCCAGTCCCCAAGTGCCCGGACAAAATTCTTAGCCCACCCTCTGACAAGTCCCACTGGAGTAAGGTTCCCCCTGTAGATGCCATGTTGGTGGCGGCTGCCACCAAGAGGGAACTAGCTCAGGAGATCCCTCGGTTCATCTCCCGAGCAAGGAGTCTTGGTCGATGGACCGTTTAGGGAAGCAGGTCTTTAGTTCAGCTACCTTCTCTGTGAGGTCGTTGAACTACATGGCACATGTGCTTCGGCTGCACCAGGACCTTATCAAAGAGTACGCTGCGTCGCCCCCCGAGTCCATGTCGGCGGAGGACAAATGTTTGCACTCCACCCGGATGGCCACTCTCCGATCCATATCAAACACCTCTATGCAGCTTCTATCCCATGCCATGGAGGGAGCCGCTAGAGCCCGTGGAGCGGGCCTTGTCATGAGGCGTCAGGCCTGGCTCCGGCACTTTGATTTTGCGGAACCCTTCAAGGCGTCTTTCGCTAATGCCCCTTTCGATGGTTCTGCCCTCTTTGGCAAAACTGTTCGCGATACCTTGGTCCAGAGCGAGAAGGACAGGAAGACGTTGTCTGCTGTCGGAGTCCGCTTCTCTGCTCCCCAGAGGTCCTTCTCCAAGAACCAAAAGGGACAGAAGAAGATGTGGTTCCGGAAGTCGCAACAGTCCCATCCTGCTCTGGACTCCCAGCCCTTCCGCGGCAGAGGAGGGCAGGGTGGATGCCGCCCTAGAGGCAGAGGGGGCCCGCGCAACTTTGGATCCAGAGAACCCTTCTTGGACCAACCCACGCAACACCCCTGAGGGGTTGCCCGACTGCTCCACTCTGGAGGCAGTCGGGGGGCATTTCTCGAAGCACCTAGCAGCTTGGGAGTCCATCACGACAGACCACTGGGTGCTTCCCATTATATCCAGAGGATATCAGATTCCCTTTTCTCTTTACCCACGCAGCCCCAGATACCTCCCCGATGTCCCACCCGATCAGAGGGAGGCCGCAGCAACAGAAATCCAACAGTTGCTGGAAAAAAGAGCCATCCAACACGTCCCCCCAGACCAGTGCAGGTTGGGGTTTTACTCCAGGTTCTTTTTGGTGCCAAAAAAGATGGGGGACTTAAGACCTATCCTCGACCTCTCCTCCCTGAACCTGTCAGTAACCAAAGAGAAGTTCCGCATGGTCACCCTTCAATCCATTCTCCCCCTTTTGCGGGAGAATGACTGGATGTGCTCTATAGACCTCAAGGATGCGTACTACCACATTCTGATGGACAGGTGATCCAAAAGGTTCCTCCGCTTCCGGCTAGGAGCCAGTCATTTCCAATTCAGGGTCCTTCCCTTTGGTCTCACCACAGCCCCCAGGGTGTTCACCAAAGTGTTAGCAGTGATTGCAGCCCACGTGAGGCTTCAGGGAATCCAGGTCTACCCGTACTTGGACGACTGGCTCCTGACCGCCCCGACAAGGCATCTACTCTGTGCAGCCAGAAACTACTTTCTTCGTCTAGCTCCCCGGCTGGGGATCACTATCAACTTAGAGAAGTCGTCTCTTACCCCGACTCAGACTATAGACTTCATAGGGGCAAAATTAGACACAAACCAGCTCCTAGCTTTCTTGACCACAGACCAGCTATGAACCCTGAGGCTACATGTGCGGGCCATTCTACATTCTCCAGCTCCTCCGGCGGAATTGGTCCTGAGGGCTCTAGGCTCGATGTCGGCGGCAATCAACCTTTTGCCAATGGTGCGTTTGAACATGAGGGTCTTGCAATGGACCCTCCAGGTCCAGTGGTCCTTCCTTCGATTTCCTCTGAGCCATCCCATTCCCCTCAGCAGGGCTTGCAAGAGGGCCTTCTTATGGTGGCTCCAATCTCTGAATCTCCAGGAAGGATGCCCCTTTTCTATGGCCCCTCCCCTAGCCATGGCGACCACGGACGCCTCCCGCCTCGGGTGGGGGGGCATTGTTCGGGCAGGACAGTCCATGGCACGTGGGACCCCACGGAGACCTCTCTGCATATCAATGTCCTAGAGATGAGGGCAGTGCTGTTAGCGTTGCAAGCACTTCAGCACCTTCTTCCTGTAGGAACTATTGCGATTCAGTCAGACAGTATATCTGTTGTCTGGTACATCAACAAACAGGGGGGAACCAGGTCCTACCCACTCTATCAAGAGGCCATGAGGGTGTGGGAATGGGCGATCTCCACCAACCACTTTCTTATAGCAATGCACATTCCGGGGTGGTCCAACATCCTAGCGGACAGACTAAGTCGCACCATCCTGTTACCACATGAGTGGTCTCTGAATCCCAAGATAGCGAATCAGATTTTCGCCGAATGGGGTCAACTCTGTTGCGATCTCTTTGCTTCTCCCTTGAACACAAAATGTTACGACTACTTCGCTCTCATTTCCTCCTCTGGGGAACCTCCGAGAGACGCTCTGGTGCATGCTTGGCCTCCCGGTCTACTTCTTTATGCTTACCCTCCTCTTCCTCTGATGCTGAGGTTTCTGCAGAAAGCCAGCCAGTTGGGGAGCAGGATAATCCTCATTGCCCCATTCTGGCCTCGTCAACCCTGGTTCCCTTACCTTTGGTCTCATCTGGTGAATCCCCCTTGGATTCTGGATCCCCGTCCGGATCTAATATCCCACCCCCTAGATCTCCCAGTCCCGAATCTGGACAATTTCAAGCTCACAGCTTGGCTCCTCCAGTTCCACTTGTAGCTAGGACTCCCGGTATCTCTTCCCCAGTTAAAACTATTCTAGTAGCAGTGCACAAGCCTTCTACTAGAAAGGTCTATAGTAGAAAATGGAAACGTTTCTCCATTTGGTCGGAACATCGAAATTTGGATCCTTTCACAGCTCCTTTGCCAGCGGTATTAGACTTCCTGTCAGGGCTGTTTCATCAGGGGGCTAGCTCCTCCACAGTCAAGGTTTAACTAGCAGCTATCTCTCATTATCACGTGGGAAATGAACTGGGCCCTTTGATCACCACGAGATTGTGTAAGACCTTTTTGAAGGGCACCTTTCTGCTCAGACCTCCAGTGAAGGATGTAGTCCCTCCTTGGGATTTAACGCTGGTGCTTCAGGCCTTAACAGCTCCCCCGTTTGAGCCTGCAGCTTCAGTAGATCTTAAATTCTTGTCATGGAAAACGGCCTTTCTTGTCGCTATCACCTCGGCTCGAAGGGTCTCTGAACTACAGGCCCTCTGTGTAAAACCCCCATATTTGACGTTTCACAAGGATAGAGTTTACCTCAGGACCAATCCCTCCTTTCTTCCCAAGATTGCCTCTGAATCGAATATTAACCAGTCCATCAACCTACCAGTCTTCTTCCCTAATTACCAAAACAAAGGGGAATATAAATTACACTCACTGGATGTGCATAGCCAACTTCGCTTCTACATCCACAGGACATCTGGTCATAGGCAATCTGACCAGTTGTTCATCTCCTTTGCCAAATTTAACTTGGGTAAATCTGTGTCTAAAGTCACACTGTCTAGATGGATCTCGCAGTGTATCCTTTTAGCATATGAAAGTTCTGGCAGGCCCGCACCTCAGGGAGTCCATGCCCACTCTACTCGGTCTATGTCTACCTCTGCAGCTTTTAGAGCTAGAGTCTCTTTGGATGATATTTGTTCAGCAGCCACTTGGGCCTCATCTCATACCTTTATCAATCACTATAAATTGGACATTATCTCCAGAGGGAGAGCATCCTTTGGCTCTGCAGTGCTCCGAAACATCCTTCCATGAAGGCCGCCCAAGGTTCAGGTAGCTGGGGACTCTGTCCCATAGGTTGCTGCACAAATGAAGTTAACTACTTCAGATTAAGAAGTTATGTACTCACCATAACGTTCCATCTGAATAGGTAAACTTCATTTGTCAGCAACCGTCCCTCCCTCCTGTCCCCTCACTTATGAATATTTTCATACTCAGGTCCATGGGTGTTACCCACTTATCTTGAAAGTGTTAGTCTTCGGGCAGTATCTGCTTTTGGGCAAACTTGATCTGAGGTCAGTCAGGGTTGGCAGGGGATTATGGGTAGGGGAGGAGCTTGGAGCTCGGATCTAAAGCTGTTGAAAACTGCCGGCTCGGATCCGAGGTCGGATCCGAATCCCATAGGTTGCTGACAAATGAAGTTTACCTACTCAGATGGAATGTTATGGTGAGTACATAACTTCTTAATATGTCACAAAAACCTAAACCAGATTGAATTAAGCACAGCAAACAAATCCTCTGTTCATGTTCTTTGCATCCTGCTTCAGAAACAAACTAAAGAGGTCATTATTTCTACAGAAACCGTGGGAAACTCCCCAAGTACCTTAAAGTGAGGTTACATGGCTTAAGTGATTTGTCTTCTCTTAATCTTTCAAGAAACTTGTTCGCATGACCTTCATCTTCATCTTGCCACTCCTGTGGATGTCCTTTGCATGTGTTTTACTCTCTGCTGTTTGATTACATAGTGCAGACATTAACAGAATATCCTTCCTAAAGCTTTCAATATCTGTATCCCCTACCTTTATAGTCTAGGTGTTTGGCCTTTGTTATCCTCCAGCTGATAGTATAGAAAACGTAAAGTGTGAAGGTGAAGCAATTATCTGAAGTTATCTGAGAAAGCATAATTTTGGGAGTGCTGCTACTTTCTCTGTATGAAATCCAGTACATCCATGCATAAAATTCAAGTTATTGAAACCCATCCCATTGTCTTGTAAAATAAATTTACTTTAAGAACTGATATATTTATACAATTCTTAATTTTAGGGAGTATGGAACAGAGAGTGCCACCTGAATTAGCTGTCCAATCTGATCCTAAGTTTTGATACCTAGCTAGATGACAACTCACTCATTGAAAACTACTTGTCCAGTGACACAACCCATCAACCAAGCAGACATTTTAGACATTAACCATGAATGTCACTGACAAGTGCACATTCCAGCATATACAAGTGCATACTACACACTGCTTTCCAAATAACCAGTTTCTTCAACATTTATTAATATATAGCATGTTGTGTGTGTGTGTGTGTGTGTGTGTGTGTGTGTGTGTGTGCATATATATATATATATATATATATATATATATATATATATATATATATATATGTATATATATCACAAGAAAGCCTTCCTAACTTGCAGTATGAAATCTACAACAAAACTAAAATATTACTTCCAGCCTCAGTGAAATTTGTCAGAATCATAGATGCTGGTCTATGTGGAAACATTCTTTAAATGGCCATACCAAATCTGCAGTACTGCCACTCCTCTGTGTCCTGAAAACAGCAAAGTAGAAGTCAAAACCCACACCAAGAATACAAACAGGACCATACCACATTTATAACAAGCATTCCTGACAGCTAATATGACAAACATATGTAAATAACCTAAGGCATATTTTACATGCTGGGACAAGACTTCTCACCCCTGCACTCCCAAAAACTTATATAATCAACTTTGCCATTGCACTTGTATTGAAGCAGGTGTCACTCAGAACAATGTACCCATCCAATACCTGCTCAAACCAAAAAGAAAAATAGCATATGCCTTGATCCGTGAACACTGACTGTACAATCAAACAGTATGCACAACTAATGAGTGTACTTCATCAACAGAATGTATACAGAGAGTTAGCCATCAGCAAATAGGCATACAGAATTTTAGGACTCACCCTAATTGCTTTGCACAGGCTGACTGAGTGTCTAGTTACAGCATATGGTCAGCTTCAAACCTGTGGCACCAACTTTCATGATTTGCATCTTTCTTTCTCCATTTTCTGTCAGCTTTTGATTTAAACCTGGCATCTTACAAGACCAGCTATAAAGAGTCACTGTTGTAAGGATGCTCCTCTCCACTGAGACATACATGCACTTACCCATGCATGCAATGCGCACATACATATAAACAAACACATGCACACACAATCTGGGCAGTTTGGTTGCTGAACTACTGTACAGCTATTTTACTGACAATCTTGTTGCTTTTTTCCTACTACAGGATACAGCTGTATCCCTTTTTTCCCACACTTCTAATACATGGAAATAATAAACGCATAATCAAGGGCTCAGAGTAATGAGTACCATACTCCTTAATAGTGTCTTGAATAGGAAAGCTTAATCTTCTCCACTTATGTTCTGGAAGCCTGCCGCCAGGACTCATTGAGTACTGTAGGTGTGGACAGTCAGGTGGTTGCCTGGCATCATCGCTGTATCTGAGATGTAGATAGTGTTATACTTAAATCATACAGAACAGACTTGGAGTTTCAATAAATTCAGAAAAGACAGGTTGAGTGGCACTAGGAGTGATAACATTTTACTCTTGATGGGGAAAATCACCGAATGCCTCATTTCTCATTAGTGACGGACTACAGTCAAGTGATTGAATGGAACAAAAATCTTTGTAGGGTCTGAAGTATACCACTCTCCCACAACCCATAAGTTGGAGCTGAAATCATCACTATATACATTGTATGACATTTCACTCATGACAGAGAAGGCCAGTTCATTGAATGGCTCCTTTGATAGAAAAATGTGATCCTCCTTGTTAGTCTCCCAATATCTGACTTCGCACTTAGTCTTACAGCCATTTACTGAATTTATTAGACAGTGCTAATGGTAGCACAATGAAAGTGTCCAGCTGGTGTATTTTAATGATTATCCTTTCATCTGCTGGTGATGCTGAGGCAAAATGGACCACATTCAGCCCACATTTACTTTGTGAGCAAACTGCTGACTGAGAGAAACTGACTACCAGGATAGTCTGTATAGAACAATAAAGCAATCTTTTCTTATCACTGAAAGCATTGACAATGACTTTAGAAACTCCTCTCCAAATGAGCTGCAAGCACAGCCCAAATATTGCTTTCTGGTTACAAGAAGAGAACGGTCTTCGAAGTACAAACATATTTTGCTAGGAAGCTAAATGTCTTGATGCAACCTAGAGTCAGAGCCAAAATTAAAATGAAAGTCAGTGAATTTCCATTAGCCAGTCAGGCAGATGTCTGTAATTTACAACATATCTAAGAAAGAGACTAGATTACTTGTAGTACCTTCTTGTGTGCCAGTAAAGAGCACTCAGCTAGCTGGGTAGGAGTCAAGGGGAAATTGGTTGGCCAAAAGGCATTAGTAAATAGCTTAGTGACATTACTCTACCTCACTGATTTAACATCAAGACCTACAAGACATAGAAATTTTTAGATAAAAGCTCGCTCCCTCCTTACCACTTAGACATTTTAACCAACAGTAATCATGGGTACAAACATTGGCAGGGTGTTATATGTGTCACCCTTCTACTTCAGTAAGGTTACAGCCCTAGCAATAAAGAAGCTGCTGTTGAAGATGCTGAACAATGGTAGCCCTTGAGTGTAAATTTTGTACCATAAATTTCTCAGGCTAATGGCTCCTACATTTATAGCTCCCATTGCATATTTTATAAGTTTGTCTCTGTTTGCTTCTGTGCATCTTTATCCAAACTGAATATAGTTAGAAATGTTCTGTTTCCAATGCTTCCGTCTTCAGAAAATTGTAGGTCAAGTTTACTCATCATGTACAAGGATAAAGAGGATAGTACACAAGTATCTCATTACGCATGTTGCAAAATAAAGCCTACTTGCCAGTGCTTGGAATATGTATACAGTGGGATTCAGTATTGTTATTGCCATATCTTACCTTACTAACACCAAATGTAGACACTGATGCAATCTTTTTCACAGGAGATATATTCACAGTTGTGCCCAAGACATGTGGCTCCATCTCTCACCCTCTTCAGTAAATAAATTTAAAATCTCCCCAAGATGTTTACTAGTTCATTACCAACTGAGACTGAAATCTTGTTGTGGCCTTTTTGCTCCAATAGCTTTCAGGGTTATGATATCTAGAGTGTGTTTGTAGGCTGATGCTTGTTGTAGTAAAGTCTGTGTTTTCCAAAGACATTCTGTGTTTTATATGATTGGTAGGGTCATTTTAAATAAAATAGCCTTAGTGTGAGATCTCAGTCTAGGTGTAGTTCATAGGTAGGTACTAGGCTATCTGCCCTAGGGCATTTATAAGCCTAGCCAGAATTTGTTGGCTTTCGCCTCCCTTATTGACTAGATTCCTGAGTGTCTGTCCAGCAGGGCCATAGAAGTGATCCCAGTAGCAAATTTACGATTACCCATCCACTCGTCAAGATTTCTCTTGAAGAGGGTCAGTGAGGGGCTCTGCCTAACATGGACTGGGATTCTATTCCATAGCGCGGGAAGCCTTTGGGATATGAATCTATCCCTCCAGCATGTCCTATTTATTGTTGTGTTAAGGTTTAAATCCCTGGAGCGTATAGCTCTAGTGGATTTGGTTTTCTTGAGGTGGAGCATGTCGAACAATTCTGGGTTGGACATGGCCTTGTATGTCAGGCAGAGATCACCTCTGAGTAGGCGGTAAGCAACTGAGTAGAGCTGAAGTTTCTTTAGTCGAGCTGCATAGGGCAACTGTTTGAGGCCTACGATCCTCTTGGTGAGGTATTTTTGAGGTCTCTCCAGCTGTTGCAGGTGTCTGGTAAGGTACATCCCAAATGGGGCATTGTTCTCAATTATGGGCCTGATAAGTGATGAGGGGCACAATGACCTCTCTTGATCTAGATGAGAACCCTTTTGTGATTAGGTGGGCTATATAGAAGGTCTTTCTAATCACTTTGGAAATGTGATTGTCAAAGGAGAGGTTACTATCTACTTGGGTCCCCAGATCCCTGATTACTTCTTCCATAATTAGTGGATTTCCTCCTATATGGTAGTTTGTGGGCTCTTTGTTTTTCCCAAAGGGGATGACTATACATTTTTTTGCATTTAGCTTGAGGCCATGGTTCTGACACCAAGTATCAGTCTCCATAAGGCCTTTCTGGAGGACGCTTGTGTCAGCCGGAGAGTCGATTATGGCTCCCAGTTTGCAGTCATCTGCGAACTTGGTAAGCCACAGTCCTCCCGTGTTTGCCTGTCCCTCAGAGAAGTATATACCAAACAAGAGTGGTCCCAGGACTGATCCCTGTGGGACGTCACTTGTGACTGGTTTAGAGTCGGACATGGCACCCACAACTCTGACCATGTGAGTTCTATCCGTGAGCCAGTTTGCAACCCATCTTGTGCTGTATGGGTTGATTTTTAAGCTGGTAAGCTTATTTACGATACCTGAGTGGGGTATCGTGTCGAAGGCCTTAGCGAGGTCTAGGTAGGCTGTGTGGACTACCTTTCCCTCATCTAAGGCTTTGGTAACTGTTTTAAAGAAATCAACTAGGTTTAAGAGGCAAGATCTGCCCTTAACAAAGCCGAATTGGGTGGGGTCCAATGTTTGGAGGTTCCCAATGTCTTTGTTAATGAGATCCATAATGATGCGCTCCATAGCCTTGCAGACCAGGCTAGTCAGGCTTATAGGGCGATAGTTCCCGGGATCCGTTGTGGTGCCACCTTTGTGGAGTGGGATCACTGTTGCTGTACGCCATTCTTTGGGTACATAACCTGTGGTAAG